>NC_056727.1:650657138-650687138 GCF_019279795.1 Protopterus annectens
GCTTTCCACCTAACTTTCTACCTGTCCTTTTCCTCTACTTTCCCATTCTGATTCCATGTTTTTTTTTGCAAGTTAATATTAATAAGCAGAAACACAACTGATAGCTTGTAGAAACTTATTCTCATGGCATAAGTATATGAATTTGTTCTTTCACTGGTCCTCCCTGTATATCGATATACCCCTTTGATAGGTTGAGTGTCTGATGGGAATTTATTGTTATACAAATCAGTTTTCTACCAGCTGATGAGAAATGGTGCAATTTGTCTTGATTGTACAGAAGGCACCTATAAAATAACAAATCAGTATTTTTTAAATGACACTGTAGGGGGACAAAATACCTAACAAGTTTAGATTCCTCTGACCAATTTAAATTCAGCTTCTCAGAATATGTCACAATAATATATTCTGCCAGCGTAATCCACTACTTTTCAGCAATTACAAAAATATTCTCACATAGGGTAACTGGCTAGGCTTAAAATGGCCCACAAGGGCAGTTAGCCTAGTACTAATCTATGAATCTATAAATCTATGAATCTATATTTATTATGTAGTATATATCTTTTCTGGGGTCTACTTCAGATGATCGAAGTGTCAAAACTTTGAACACCATATGGCCGAGGACCAGATGATCAAAGTTTTGAAACCTTGAACATCACAAAAAAAAAAAAAAGTTTTGCAGCACCCCCACGCCCCCTGCTAATTAAATATACCAACTCCTAGATCACACTACAGTGAGGAGAACAGTACATTTCCCATTCTGCGCTGTACGGCGATCTCCATTCAGAACATTCAAAGTTTCAAAACTTCGATCATCTGATCCTTAGCCATATGATTTCTGAAGTTTTGAAACTTTGATCATCTGAAGGTGTCCCCTTTACTGAGCAGAAGTTATCAATCACTCATTTTCATTGAGTGACATATATTTTGTTCCCACTTTACAATATGTACAATGTTCTGCAAATTGTGCTTCATTTTTTGTGTTTTCCTCCATATTTCTTGTGTAAATTGATCATGGTTAGAAATGATTCCCAGACAAGATCATCTATTAGATAACTAGGTAAGGTAAACTAATCTGTAATAAAATATCATCTGCATGTAAGCCTTATTTCAGACACTTCCAAGCCATAACCGAACATTTAGGTTTTAGATGGTTACACCTAAGCTGCTGTACTATTTTGCTGCCAACACAGTTTCCTAAAAGAGTCCATAAATGTTATTACTTCCTTACTACAAAGAATGTTAATTCCAAATTAAACAGTTTAGTTGGCAAACCGCCATTAATGTCACAAATTGCAAACAATCTGACTTCTCTAACTTCAGCCTTAGCCAGTGCGAATACTGCTGTCAAGGCATACTTATTTCCACTGTTTGGCAATACAATGCTCTGCTAAATGGTACAGTAGTATTAGTTAAGCTGTAGCATCATTTTTGTGCCAAGTAATAATTTCAAGTCATGTTTTTTAGGCAGTGATAGTTTTATAAATGGGGTCATGTATACAATCACAGTTTGACAAATGATAGATGCTAGCTTGGCAGCATTGCAGGTCACAGTTCAGCTACACCCCTGGGCCTTACAGCCCTCCCTTTGCATGGCTGCCCATGTAGTAGGATTTATTTGATAAGGATACTGATGATCATTCCCTTGGCTGCTTATGTACATTTCTGTTTCCTGGATATGCATATATTTATGGCTCAATTCCTCCTCTATCTAATAAGCCCCCCAATCCACTTTGTTATCTCATTCATTTCTCTATCAGTGGTTTTCCTATGACCTATCTGTTCCCATTCTCATGGGGGTCAAGCACACTGGGATAAATGTCATCATCCACAAGGGGGCAGCGGCGTTTATTCTTATGATGCAATTTTTTCCCTGTGATTAAGCCTGCAGATTTCCTAGGGAAACCATGCTACATTTTTTCAGGCCCAATATTTGAATCTAAGCTGTAGTCTGCATTTATTTTCAATAAAGAAATAATGTATACAGTAAGGTACCATTAATCTATTCTACACTGTACCTGAAAGGTGAGTAGTTTAGCAAAAATCACAGACTATAGCCAGAATGTTGAATATTGCTTTGGTCAGTTTATGGCATTGTACAAAACAAAATTAATATTGTGTATATAAAATACATGAAGTAATTTGAATAAACAAAGTATTCTGTAGTCTAAATTATTGATTAGAAGGAAATTCTAGCAAAAGAAAAAGATAATAATTAAGGCCCATTAATGGCAATGTTCCACAAAAGACACAGTGTGCTGGAGGCTGCATGATACATTACCTGATTACGATGATGAACACCCAAGTACTATTAGCTTGAATGGCTCGGTGAAAATTATTACTTTCAAATTACGACCAGCCTTTTTTATAGAATATGGCACTTCAGTAACAGTGACTACATTCAGACAGATGCCCTTATTTGTTCACAGTCAGCACTTCTGATTTTGTAATAATGCAAAATATATAGCCTAAGCAGTTTGAGTCTTAAAGGACTAGCACAGAAATAATATTTTTCATTTATATGTAAGAGATTAAGAAGCTGTGTAACATATACAATCAAGTAGAAATCCTACTTTTCAGTCATATGTAAGAGTTTAGTAGTCAAATAGGTATGCAGATATGGAAGAACAAGTTACTTACTGAAATAAAATGGTTCTACTATGAAATGTCAAAATGACAAAACTCCAAATGTCAGATATCATACCTCTCTACCTCTTAGCAGAAGAAATCTGGACAAAGCTTAGTGCAGATTTTAAACATTGCTCTTATAAAATGAGAACATTGCTAGAATAATAGGATTTCTGTTAACATGCATTTTGTGAAGAAGGTAAAGTCTGAAACTCAGACATATGTCATTATTGAATGCCTTGAATCCTCATTGATTTGCCAAAAAACACATATTTTATGAGGAACAGATGAAAAATATGATTCAAAAATCTGAACATTCTGCAAAAATCTGGACAGTTAAGAGGTGTGTCAGAAATGCTAAAAACGAATTCCTGTTACACAGAAGAGTGAAAAAGTAAAGCTTAAGTGTTGTTGCAGGTGATCAAGTCTTCCTGCACCTCCCAATGGAAGGAGAATTCCCTGGAATCCCCAAACTAATACATTTCGACTCCACTATTGCACCAACTTGAAAAAGAAGTCAGTCTTTGCTGGTATGCACTTAAAACTACACTGATAGCTATTTCCTATGGAAAATAGCAGTCACTGTATTGCTCAGCATCTTGGGCAACTGACACTCGAGGAATTTCAGCACAGTCGCCATTAGGTATACCATATTAAAATGCTATCCTGAGCTATCAGTTGCTTACAAAAAGGTAGCAGGAACAATTGCACTTATTAAAGGGCATGATTAAACCATATTTCCCCAGGTATTGTGAAATATAAGAAAGCTGCTGACGAATGAAGTTTCATGTAGAGAACAAACTTGCTTTGCACAACACTTCACAGCATAATAGCTTTAAATGTAAGAGAACTAAACAAAGGTCAATGATTAGGCTGCATGTTTTTGTTATATGCTGTATGACTTAGGTCTGAAAAAGTCACTTGAGTCTTTAGTCCTAATTTTTGTGCTAGTTTACAGATCATAATATCGACCTCAGTCCCATATCAAAGGTGTCAGCAGCACTGAGAATGTAATATTCCTTTTGTTTCAAGTCCTTCATAGTCTGAGCACCACAACTCAGGTCTGCAGCAACCATTTCAGTACTTTTCCAATTTCTAGTTAGCACAGAGTATTCACTTTCTGTCTTAAATGCTATCAGTGTGTGCTTTTTCTTCTTGGTGACTAACTATTCTTAATCAGAGCAAAAACAGACAGTTGCTGCTACCTTAAATGTTCCTCACATTCTTAGTTAGCCACTTGTTTAATTACCTAATTTGTTCTATTTTGCTGGCTTTGGTGCTGTGCCTAACCTCACCCATTGGAGTACATATGACTGTCTTCCTTTTAATTTAAAGATATTCTGAATTGAAAAAAAAATATTTTGAAAAAAATATTAGGCATAAGTTAATATTTAAAGACTAAATCAATCCAAGTTAGAATTGTTTGTTTGTGTCTTTCGGCTTTTCCCGGTTAGGAGTCGCCACAGTGGAACTCCGGTCCGCTAATGATTGGCAGTAGATTAAAAGGAAGAGATGAATAGCTTATCAGGAACTTGGTCACCAAAACCAAAGTAAATAAAATGATGTCATTTTTCCATATTGCCAGGAAAATCCTCTTCTTACCTCCTTTGTTTAATTTGAATTTTTATTTTATGCAGCTTATTTAGAGCTAACTCCAACTGCTTTTCAGCAAGACAGTCCCAAGGATTTACTAATCTTCCATGCAGGACTAGCTTAGTCCTCCACAGAAGCGGCCGTTTAGGAGCAGGACGGCAGTGTGCCATGCATAGTAATGGGGCACGCTGCCTGAACTCCTAATCTTACATGGAGCATGTAAGACTGCAGGGGGTGTGTCTGAGAGCAGAGCTCTCAGAATATACATACCGCTGCAATGAAGAACAGCTGAAAGGGCTAAGAAATGAGCAAGACCACTCATAGGTGTCCGCATATCCCCACCAACAGTCCCCCCATATACAACAGCAAGTATATAGAAATAAAAGGAACAAACCCTTTTATTTTTTTAAAACTCTGATTAAAGCTAACCGTAGGTGTGGGGGTGTGTCCAACGGTTAGCTACGGTTAATGCAGCTTAAATGGCTGAAAAGGATAATAAGGAAGATATATGCAAATGAAGCAACATAGCAATAGTGTAATGGGCAGAGCATTCGCCTTACGAACAGGCATTCCCGGTTCGAGTCCCACTGTAACACATTACATTTTTCCTAGCAAAGCACATTATGACCAATTTGTTTGTTGCATAACCCACTAAATAACATATATTTATGAATTGGAGTACTGTAGTAAATACACATGTGAGGTGTCAATGTCATAATGAATAAAGCACTAGTAAGCAGGTATAAGCACCAATAAGCAGTAGTAAGCATATTTAAGCACTCGTAAGTGGGTTTAAGCCCATTTGGGCAGGGGCAAGCAATGCGCACACAGGTTAAGCAATATTAAAGCTCTCAGTAGGCATATGTAACCGGAGGTTAGCATTGCTTACCCTCGAACAAACCCACACAAACTCGCTTACAAATGCTCAAAAGTGCCTTAATCACTCTGTATCCAATGGCCCTTGTTCTACCCATCAACAAAATAAACAGCCTTGCAGGTCTTGAACCCAGGACCCTATACACTATAGTCACAGTTATTAATCACCAAACCATCACAGAAGTGCAGACAAATGAGGTATCAACAAACAAATCTTCACTATAGTAAAATCAAACTGAACCTGTGAAAGGAATCAGTATACAGACATATGTTCCATAACCCGCTACATAACATAAATATGTGAACTGGAGTACAGCAGTAATCCCAGAAGTCAGGTATAATTGTAATAGAGTGTTGAGGTCCCCAATAAAACACAAGGGCCCCATATAGTGTACATACACATGAATCATGGATACCAGGCATACATATAAGATGTAATAAATAATAAATTAATACAAAAAAGGAAATGAAATGCAAAGTTAAATGTAAGCAATGCTAAGCATTGCACAGGCCAGCTTAGGAGGTGTAAGCAATGTGTAGGGCAGCTAACTCAATGTGCCAAGTGTTATATCCCTTTAAACAATGCCAACCGTGGGTAAGCAGGTTTGCCCATAGCTTTGCCTTTTCAAAATTGGCCAATCAAAAAAAGTGTGGGAAATCAGCCCTACTTAAATCCAAGAGGTGGGAATACATCTCATAACTGGTTGTAGCTTCCCTTGCAGGCACTATGTCAGGAAGGGGAGAGGGTGTGCGCTTTTGGGCACAGCGCTGGTGCATCCAGGAGTCCAGAGTCATGGCAGGGCTCCTTGTCAAAGACCGTGAACAGATACTGCTGCAGGGCCAGTACCAGGGCTCCCAATATAAGGTGGATGCCTAGGACCGTCTCGCCCATGACCTCACCAGTGCCACTGGCATACCCCGAACTGGTGAGCAGGTCAGGCATCACAATGCAAACCTAAAGCGGCGTAAGGGGGACCCCTTGGACCAGTGGATCCAAAAGGCTAGAATGGCAGGGGATGTTCCAACTGTGTGTAAGTATCAGTCTACTACATGTTTAATAATTGCCAGCTCATGTATATCATGGATAGGTATGGCTAAATATTCCTCTTATGTCCTCCACAGCTGCAATCGAGCGGGCCGTGAACCAGGAGCTCCATGGCAGTCACCTGGAGAGGTTGCGATGTGAGGCAGGTCAGTAATACTCTTGCATGTACTGTCATAGGAAATAAATCTAAAAGTATTAGTAAATTAATTGCCTGTATAAAGCCTGTATTGTTTAAGGTAAGTACTGCATACACCGGAGAATATGGCAGGAAAAGACTCATATAGTATGTACATAAATAAAAGCGTAATAGCCTGACAATAAAGGTCTAACTGCTGGACTGCATGTGTATACTCTGGTATCATATGGTAATGTAGATTTGCATTCATGTAGTAGTACTGTTGTAATAAGCACTGTTACCCACACTGTGCACCATAAATAGAATGTGTAGGAATGCCTGTATATGACTGGTGTAATCCCTAGAGGCCATTTAGTACAACTGAGAAACACATAGACAGAAAACAGGGAAAAGGCAGACAACAAAACCTGAATAGCACATGCAACTGAGATGTCAACTGTTGTTTTTTTAGCACACTCAGCCATGGTTTGAAACCTGTCAGTGGTAGTAGTCTGTATACAGAATCATACCCCACAACTGTACAGATATGCCCAGAATGTCCAGTAAAGTGGCCCATATCTGTTGCCTATCAACCTGTCCCCTGGGAAATCAGTGGGACGATCCCATACATATAGGCAGCCAGCAGGCAATACAACTGATTGACACACATCTATGAGAACAAAGCTGGCACACTATCAACTCCTGAAAACCTTATGAGACTAAGAAGCCACATATGTCCCATTTACACCCCCCATCTTGTCAAGCAGTGGCCAGAGTGTGTACAGTAACAGAGTGAGATGTATGTGCATAATAGTAATGTGGAATCTGGTACTGTGTGTGGCAACAATCAGGTAGTGCTAACAAACATTTCTCCCACAAGTCTGTCGGATACCAACACTGTGCCCAGAAATACAAAAATGATACCCTGTACTGTTACTGTTTATATTGGTATTGTATGGCATTGTGAGTGATGCAGTTTCTCTGAATAATGAAGTATTACTCATCACTGTCACCCACACTGTCCTACAACATATAACTGTCTAGGAAATCTGTATAAGAGTGTTGTAATACAAGGTCAAAATGCAAAAGCACAGGAGAATTATAGAACATAAAGCAGATAGGAGATATACAGCAATATCTATATAGCACACACAACTCTGATGGACAGTGTTTAAGTTGTAGCAGACACAACCATGGTCTGAATCCTGGGAGTGGAAGTAGGCTGCATATAGAATCATACCCCACAACTGTACAGATGAGAACAGAATGTCCAGTGTATGGGTCTATATCTGCTGCATGTCCCCTTATCCCCCTGGTAAGTCTGTGGGATGATCCCAGATGTTTAGCCAGCAAACAGGGAATACAAGTGATTGTCCGATATCTATGTGAACAAACCTGTCACTGTAGCAACTCCCAAAACTGTTAGGAGAGTAATAAATCCCCATGTTGTGAAGCTGTGACCAGAGTATGTAGTCACTGAGTGAGATGTATGTGCATAATACTAATACATAATACTAATGTGCAGTCTGGAACTTTGTGTGGCAACATTCAGGTAGTGCTAACAAAGATTGCTCCGACGGGTATGTCGGATACGAACACTGTGCTGAGAAATAAAAAACATTACACCCTGTACTGCTACTGTTTACTCTGGTATTGTATGAAATTGTGAGTGTTGCAGTTTCCCTGAATAAGAAAGTATCACTGATCACTGTCACCCACACTGTGCTACATAATATAACTGTGTATCAAAGCATGTATATGTGTGTGTCAAGTCACTAAAGGTTGGAGAGGGCAATATTCTACATGTGCATGTACACCTGCATGTGGTCAACACATGGCCGGAGTCTGTGCAGAAAGAGTTGGATAGCCATGTGCATATCAACCCAGAATCTGGGAGTATGTGTAGAAACAGTTAGTTAGTATTAACATACATTCCCTCCACAGGTATACCAGGTAAGAGGTGTATATTGCAGGTAAAACCAGTTAATGTATAACGATGATGACAGTTATATCACTGTCCAAACTAAGGCTATAGGGTAGTGTAGTAAGACTTGTAAGGTACAGATAAGAGCAATGACTAGGAAAGTAGTGTGGACTACAAGAATATACTAGTTGTTAATTGACATCTTTCTCTCCCCCCACCATATCTCCAAAAATAAACAACATACCCACCCCAACCGGTATGTAATGACTCCAATATTCTCATAATGTGCTGTTGTTTGATACATTTTTTAATTGTTCCCATGCATGTGCTATATTGAATTATTCCAACATTGGTGTTATGGTGCCATCAATGTATCTGCATGCTGATCTTATTACCACTGTGGTCCCATATATGCATGTGTTCTGTTTGCTATGCAACTATTCCATATCTGGTGTCTAGGCTAATGGGAATATGTATGCATGCTATTATACCTAACCCTGGAATGTGTTGACTATTACTAACCCACATATGATGATAAACTCTATAAGCACTCTTAACACGTTTGGGAAGGCTGGTCCCAGCGGACCCACCTGTTCCACCTCAGCTGGCTGTGGTACCAGGCACCAGCATGTCTGGGGTCCAACCTGGGATCTCCCTATCCGTTGGTCCTGCACCACCTTTGGGTGAAACCACCTCAGGGGATGGCACACACCCCCCTGGGAGTGGGTGTGAACAGGGACCTGTCACCCATCGCCAGGTCCAGGTCATGGTGTGTAGCGAGCTCAACCAGCAATTTGGTGATCTGCTACACCAGCTCGAGGACCACGTGTCCAATTAGAGGGTCAACCTGGCTCTGTGACACAGCCCCCAGCACAGCCACCTATGGGGCTGTGAAAGAGCAGTGGTGACTGGCCATGGGTGGGGACCTCAGTCACATTGTGTCCACTAGGGGGCTCATAGGCTTCCGATTTCCCAACACCCCTTCCCATCAAGGTGTTTACCCCCCACGTGTCACATACTACCCCTGTATGCATCTTGTTTGTCTTGTCTGTTAACCTACCCAACCTACCTCCCCAAATATACCTACTATACCTCCCCAACATTCCACATTCACCTGAAAAAAAAAGGGCAATCTGTCCCCCCCCAAAAAAAATCACCAAATACATAGCTGTTCATTTTGCACACATGTCCAATGGACATGTAATCTGGTCTAATTGGCATCACAACTTATTGTTGTCCTCACCCCCTCCCAGTGGTTTGAGTGTCCAAATCTACCTCCAAATTCAGTGTATATGCACAGCTGTTGCTGTAGAAGGAATGGGAAGCTATGGACCTTCCCTACACCCTTCCTGCACATCCCTAGCTATTTTCCCTACTGTCTTTTCCTCTTTGTTCCCCTTTTTCACCACTTTCATATCAACCCTTTTTTCTTTTCTTGTAAAGAAATTAGAGTGGGGTTAAGTGAGAGTAAGCACTTTTAAGCAGCAGTAAGTGGGTTTAAGCCTGTTTGCATGAGGGTAAGCAATGCCAACACAGGTTAAGCAATTTAGAAGCTGAGTATAAGAAACTGTAACCGGAAGTTAGCAGTGCTTACCTCCATGCAAACCCATGCAAACCCACTTACAACTGCTCAAAAGTGCCTTAATCACTCTGTATCCAACGACCCTTGTTCTGCCCAGCAACAAAATAAACAGCCTCTGCAAGGCTTGAACCCAGGACCTTACACATCATAGCTAAAGTGATTTACCACTAAGCCATCTCAGATATACATAACCCTGATGTTTTCACAAACATATCATCCAGGCCAGTCATTCAACAGTACAGGGAATGCATTCCAACATATAGATGTATGTGTGTGTGTGTGTGTGTGTGTGTGTGTGTGTGTGTGTGTGTGTGTGTGTGTGTGTGTGTGTGTGTTGTATATATATATATATATATCTATATATATATATATATATATATATATATATGTATCTTCATATAGGTTCATAGGTTCATAGGGTGATACTAGGCTATCTGCCCTAGGGCATTTACAAGCCTAGCCAGAGTGTGTTTGGCTTTCGCCACCCTTCTTAGATTAGTTGACTGTGCCTCTGTATAGTAGGTCACAGAAGATAGCCCATTTAAGGTTAGTATATACATATATATATATATATATATATATATATATATATATATATATATATATATATATATATATATATATATATATATATATATGGGTCTTCCTGATAACACCGACACACCAAAACACCAACAACGAAATAACCGACACAAAAAAAAATAACAAAAAAAGAAAATTCAAAAACAAGAAACTCCACATGCCCGACAAACCAAAATCCCGACAATCAACAAAACAAATACCTTTCCCAAAAAACACGCACACAACACAAGCACACCAAAAACCTTACAAACCTACACTAAACCTTACATGCACAACTATCTATGCACTAACCTTAACCCAAACCCTAACCCCAAGGTCCATCACTATCGCACACTTACCTTACCTGCACCCTAACCCTAACTCACTTAATCCATCCCTAACCCTTAACTCTGTCACTATCGCACACTTACCTTACCCACACCCTAACCCTAACTCACTTAATCCACCCCTAACCCTCAAGTCCGTCACTGTCACACACTTACCTTACCCACACCCTAACCCTAACTCACTTAACCTGCCCCTAAACCTAAAGTCCATCACTATCGCACACTTACCTGACCCACACCCTACCCTAACATCCATCACTATCACACACTTATCTTACCCACACCCTGACCCTAACGTCCGTCCCTATCACACACTTACCTTAACATGTCAGTGTTTTTAGCATCGGGATTCTCAACTGTCAGTCTTTTCCGTTGTCGATCTTACGGTGCTGGTGTTCTCGTCATCAGCGTTGTGCACTTTCGGCATTTTCAGGTAGACCCATATATATATATCTATATATATATATATATAAACATATATACATATATACATGCATACATCTATAGATATATATGTCTACATCTATATGTCTAAATATATACAGCAAGCTATATGGATGTAAGCAGATATATATATATATATATATATATATATATATATATATATATATATATATATATATAGGTATATACGGACATACATCTGTAGATAACAATGGGAACATAACAAAAACATATATGTCCACATGCACCGTTAATGGGGTTGAGAGGCCCCAAACAACATACGTCTTGTACAACCAGGTATACCCCCCACACAGCCAAACATGTCCACCCTGCAAGATACATATGTAGAAGGTGCACACAATATGGAACAGCCACTATGCCTACAGTTAACACCTTAACAACTGGACACTGTATGAGCCACCCATACAAATGACAATCATTGCCTGCAACATATACCCACAGAGAGGTCATAAAATATAACACCACACACAAGTTTGCATAAATGGGAAACCTTTATTTGTGTACTATTACAGTTATAAATGCTATGTCATATAGCTGTTTAGACAATGACATCCAGATACACAGAGTAATGCAACTGTGAAACAGTTATACTAATACAGTAGTCTGGAAAGGTGTACAAATGTTGCTGTCCAGGCCGAGCCCTTCAAATAGTACAATATTAAAGACAGACTAGGCCACAGGATACCAAACAATCAGCAGTAAGTAATGCAGATGTATAGTTCAGTAGCCTCTATCTACACTCTGTACACAATCAGTAGGTGGTAAAGACCTCAACTAACACAATGGGATGTAACTGCTATATAGCAAGGCATAACTGACACCATCACAAGCACACTAACAAACAGAACAGTCTGTTTGGCAGGAGGTAGTAGGCCTGCATTAACCCAGTTTATGTAATTAATTTAAATATTGGTGAACTGTATGGTAATGTACATTTAGATACCTTAAGGCAGCTCACCCCTCATACCCCCACATGTTGTAACAGCCTAGGTTAGTTATGGTGCAACCCCCAGACTCAGTAATAAAGGGCCATACACCACTGTTACATACACCGGCCTCTGGAGTACATAAGGGCACACATGTATTGTGTAGGTGAAGCCCACACATATATGGCCCCATGTGGGGATACAACAGCAGTGGACTGATGGCAGGAATTGCAGCATGACATACTTACAGCCCACTACAGAACAACCCCTGACAGCATGTCATATGTCCAAAGCTTGGTATGTAGGTGGAGAACAGAGGCTGGAACAGAGGCACATATGTGGAAAACTGTTGTCATACACTAAGCAAGTCACTGGTGTTACAGGATAGTCTGCAACATACCCTTAGTCAGGGATTGAGGTTAGAAACATAAATGGATGTAGCCATGTACTGATAGCCCTTAACACACACACACTGCCAGTGAAATATCTGACACAGGACCTGTGTGGTGGACAGACAAAACATAATAGGCATGCCTCTGGCCATCAAGAGGATAGGCTCAGAGTTGAGAGCTATGAAAACAGACTGCATTCCAAGGTAAACCAGTATGTATACACAAACCCTGTAACACTAGGACTATACAAAGCATAACACAACTCTACTCACACTCTGTCTGTAGTTCTGGAACCTCCTACAAATATGTAGCTGGCCTACGTGTGCAGGTTCTCCTGTAAGAGGTATTGCTACCTGCTGTCTTTAACACTGATGCCCACACACAGGATGGATGTCCATCACACAGGAAATGTAAAGGGACCACACCCACACGATGTAGGGATTTATAGAAGGTGGTTGCCATGACAGTGGTAATTGGAAGTACTAACCAGCAAGCTGCATGCAGTTAGCAAGTGGAGGACACTGATTGGTGCAGAGACCATCACCTGATCATGTGCATCACCTACTAAAGCCATGCTGCAATCTATTCAAAGCAGCTCAATCCAGTTACTGGAGAGAGACCGAGAGACAGAGGAGAAAGAGAGAAAGAAAGAAGAAAAAAGCAAAACAAAACAAAAAGCCTAAGGCAAAGCCAATGTAAAAGCTAAAGGAAGAACAAACCAGTCTAACATCCAGCAAACCATCCAGAACTGACATCATTCCCACAACAGGTATGTGAAGTATATATATGCATATAATTGAATGTAGTACCTTGTCCATAATAATGGAATAGGTCCATAATAATGGGATAGATGATGTGGAATGATTTATATGTGCCATCAGGTGTTGTTGTAATGATGTTCAACTGAACAACTGCTATGGACAATAATGTCTGTCCCTGTGGGTAGTAGGCCATAGCCATCAACTGTGCAGATCAGCACTGACTGACAAGATGTAAGCCATCATAGTGTGTGTTGTGTAATAGGAAGTATGTATATTATGTGGCCAATAGCTGGTGGTAGAAGTAATGCCATTATGCTGGACACATGGGACCCACAGCCCACCTCTTGCAGGATACTCAGGTTAATCTGTAATGTAGCATGCAGAAATGCCATAGGTATGCAATAGGGTTACCTGCAATCAGGTCCTACATATACCCCCCCCCTAATTTCAGGCCATGTCCATATGTGGCACCTGTCTGTGTTGTAGCAAGGCAGAACAATGCAGCTGTGCAGGAAGGTATTGTGAGATTGTGGGCCTGATATCTGAATGTGCCCCACATATAGGTATGCATATGTGTACATATGTCACATATATAATATATAAAGATATATATATATATATATATATATATATATATATATATATATATATATATATATCAGCCTGTATGTCCACAAATATACAGATACCCATGTGTAGACATATATATGAGCACATATATACATCACATATATCTACACATATATAGATATATACCTATATGCACATGTCTACATATATACAAACACACACACAAACATAGATGAATGCATGCTGTACATGTGCATGTATTGTTACTGTGAAATGCACGACATCACAGGGGTGACCATGATGGGGTATTGGAAGGGTATGTCAGATACCTGCATGACAGCTAACATCTTGTCATTGTGGAATGTGTCCACAGGGAGTAAAATCATAGTGGGAGACATGGCCTACAGTAGGGACATGTTCGGAACAAGATCCATATACAGTGCAACACCAGTGTATATACCTGTAGAACAATGGCAACTGCTGTAGAGATACACTATGGCATAAGGCATTACAGTAGTCCACATTATCTGCTGGGTCTAGGCTGTAACATGTGGTGTTCAGTGTATGGGACACTGCAAAGTGACACACATGTGTAGGGCTTACTTGTCATGCATCTGCATAAAGGCTGAAGGAGGGGGAGGTGTCAGCATGATACACCAGTGCACTGCAGCAGGGATCCTAAGGATGCTAGGAATGGTTCTATCTGCACATAGTCAGGTTCAAAACCTGTGGCAGCCATAACCCTACCCCCACAGCAATAGTGATGGCAGTGTGTGAACACAAAGGGATGTGCATATGAGTAGACCTTGCAATCATGCAGAATAGGGGGACATGTGTAGGGTAGGCTGAACATACACTGACAAATGCAGATGGCCCACGCTGGTATACTCCTGCCAGGAGTAGTGACTGCTGTAGTACACACCACAAGAGGTGCAATGAACCATCATGATAAGGGTGTGCACACATATTCCCACACAGAGTGTATGCATCATGGTCAGCAGCCGCACAACTAACACAATCTGTAGACACTGCATGTGAAAGTACAGGACATATGTCACATATCGGGCTCATGTACTGCTAAGATATGCGGTGATGTGGTCCCATGGTAGTTCAGGGATAGGTGCGTCAACTCAATAAAGGTGTGAACACCCACCATAGCCATGGTATGCTCTGATGGTTGTCAGTGTAAGAGTATTGGATTGGTCATACATGGTCTGCTGGTGTTGAGAGCTGTGCATCAGACATCAGACATTCACAAATGACATCTATTTACATATCATACCAGGTATGTGTTGCTGAAAAACATAGGGGCTGTGAGCATTAAAGCTGACATAACTGACACAGTATTATACATTCAGCAATGGGCCATACACCTGTGAGGTGTGGTGCACAGTACATGGCAGGGTGCAGAACAGGTGCACAGAAATACCATGTTCATGGGTGCAGTGGTATCCAGGGGAAGGGGCTTCACCTAGTGACACAGCACATGCATCACACACATGCATACTGTTGCCAGCATGGATTGACTATAGCTGCACTGCATGCTGTCGGGTACCATATGTTATGCATGTTGACAGATGGGTAATAGGAGGACTGTGTGTACTTTCATTGTGCAACCTCAGTTGTATGTGTGTGTGTGTGCATCCTGGTGGGTAGTCAGTTTATCTGTAGGGTCAGTCTGGTGAAGTGGAGGAAGATTGATGCATGTAGGATGCTTGTGTGCATGTGTGTATGTTTGTGTGTCTGGCCGTTTATGCACATGTGTGATTGTGGGGTGTTCATACAGCAGTACCTCCCTCTGTGATCATGCAATACATGTACATGGACTGCCATATTACACTCCAGGAATACCTGTCATGTGTGTAATCACAGGACAGCTGATAGTATAATATGATCTGTAGCATGGAACAGGCATCCAGAGGGAAGGTAGACACCAGCTACACCCTTAATATCGCATTCAGCAGAGAGGTCACCTACAACACACATATGCAGCACTACAGATGCATTGGGAAAGTACTAGTCAACACCAGGGAGTGTATCCAAATATTACAGTTGTCACATGATAAGCTGAAGGAGCAGTATATGTGGCATGAACTGAGCATTACATACACAATACACACCAGTGTGTGATATTATGGGTAAAACATAGTAGCCCACACATATAGGGGCCATGCTCATCATGTCCGGACATACAGAGGGTGCATACCGAATGACAGCAGTGAGGCCATGTAAAACCACTACCCACAGGTCAGCCAGGTAAAGTAGCAACGGGCCTTGTGTTATGACCGCTTGTGCAGGCATTTAGAGGACTGATATGTTAATGAGTGGTAATAATGTGTGTATGTTAACAAGTGTGATGCAGGATGGGGTACCGCATGGACATATACATGGGACTGTCAGTAAAGCCATGGACAGGTAGGTATTACGGAGGTGTTTGTGTGTGTGTGTGTGTGTGTGTGTGTGTGTGTGTGTGTGTGTGTACTGTTAGGCAATGCTGTACAGGTTTTAAAGTGTGTTTATTGTTTTCCCCCACAGGTGGCAAGGTAGGTCAGGGTCCGTCCTGCATGCAATCGGATGTTGGTGTCCATACAGACACCTAAGATGATGATAGTAATGTTGAGGCACAGGTGGGGTTGTCAGGGGCCGACACTGCACCAACATTTGACATCCCCCTTTTAGCCACCACAACCCCGCACACAGTTTCAGTGCCTATACACACCCCATCACCAGTGGCCATAGTGGAGGGACAGCTGGTGTTCGGTGGCAGTGTACAGGAAAGTGTGGTAAACATGCCTACTATGTTCAGTCACAACAGGCATAGCCAGATGTCCGACAGGACACCACATACGCAGATGTCCCAGGGTGCTCGTGGTAGGGCCGCTGGACATCATGACTCTTGCAGAGGCGACATAGCTGGTACAAGCAGGTGCATGTTTCAGGCTGTTATGGTGGTGCAGGCAAGTCTAGAACATTAACACAGATAGGGCCTGAGGTTGCAGAGTGCTGGTCTCACATCTGCAAATGACAATGCCCATGAACTGGCTGGTGCCATTCATCGATTCACTGATTTCATGGATAGACGGTCTGGTGAGATGATGGCCCTCATCAACCGTGGTTTGTCCGTGCTTGAATGTGTGGTGGGAGTGCAGCAACTGCCGTGTGGATGTAGGCCAGCAACGCCAACAGCTGGTAGTCAATGCGGATGTGCTAAGACACCAAGGGGCTCCTGTAGTGGCATTACGAGCCCCAGTACTGTGGGGGGGGGCACTGTCCACACCACACCACACACAGCAGGCCACGAGTACATGGTCCTGGCCAGTCCCAGGAGGGATCGGGTACCAGCGGACATTTGTCATCATCGGGTGAGAATGGCACATTGAGGCCTGTACCTGGATGTGCCCATGTGACCCCTGACAGGCACAGTCCATGTGTGCATGGCCAGAGGCAGTGAACTGCACACCCTGCCAGGTATGGTCTGCAGCTGTCCATCAACACCTGTGTAGGGCAGCTACATGGCAGAACTGTGTGCATGCAAACCCACACACTATGAAAATACACCTAGGGCAACCCCATACCTACACACACCACATCACCATGCCCAGCTCACCACAGTACACCCCTCACCCACACACATGTTGTCAAATGTATGGCCCACCCTTGGTCTCTGGCAAACCAACTTCACACCCTGTGCATATTGTGAAGATTGGAAAAAGATGGGCCAAGGCTGCTAGCCTAGTCAAATAGATATTGATACATAATTCTATCAACTATGCATATAAATGTAAAATATAGGCTTGTGTTTTTTAATGAAAGAAAGCACTGTAAAATGTGAACTTTAAGATTGTTGCAACATTGCCATCTGCTGTAAGGAAAACCAAGCCAAGCATTTCAAATGTGTCTTTTGAAGCTGAAAAGATCTTATGAATCTCTTTGATGTTTACAAGTCGGCTCCAGTGGGTCTTGATGAAGGTTTCATGCCCATTTTTTAAGGTTAAAGTCAAGGGCCAGAATGTACATGAGGAAGGTGCTTTATTGCTCTGGTTTCTGCTAGAATGTATATGTGAAATGCCTTGTATTGTTGTAGTTTCCTGAGCAGGTGTTAGCTTGCTAAATAATGCAGTTTGTGGCCTGAGAAAACCTAAGTGTCATAATGATATAATTTGGAAGGGCCTCAGCAGAGCTGTAGGTTAGTGTTTAAAAACTATTGTTCAGTGAGAGACTGTGAGCATTTTGATCTTGGACATCTAACCCAGCGCTGCTTATGCTTTATGTATGTAAGTAGGATTATAGCACTGTGTTTTCTCTTAAGATTACTTAAAGATTAGAAAGTTAGATTAAGTGTTTTTTCTTTGACATCAGACCTGCCCTACTGTATTATTTTAAGTTTCTGTGCGATCTCTGAACTCTTAGATATTTCTCTGGTGTCGTAGTATTGTCTTGTGTTTTAATTATTTATTATTAACTATTTTTAAAACCTTTACCTGTGGCCGATTTATGTAGAGATAATTTAACCTCTAAAGTTCATTACATATTTACAGATTTTACTGTCTACGTCACTCCAAATTAAGCCTTGACTGTCTAGTCATACTACCATTGGATTATAATATTGCACAGTAATAATTGGATACCCTTTTAAGGGCATTTTAGTAGCTGATAATTATATTAAGCTGATGGTGGCAGTAATTACTACCGTATCATCTGGGTAATAGGGGCACAGCTGGAGAACTTGTGCCGGCCTTTTCCCAGGAGGGTCTATGTGTTGTATAACCTCTTCTCAAAGTGTGTGTGTGTGTGTGTGTTGTGTCAGCTACTTGGGCAGGGACATGAAGCACTGGTTGGACAGAGAGGGTACTGAAGGATTTAGCTTGCCCAGCTAGGCTGAGACCTGGACCGTATAGCTGTGTCAGTGGGGAGTCTTATTCAGGACCTGGTGAGCAAGGGAGCAACCAGCCACAGACTGACTGTGATCTCTGTGTGCACTTAAGGGAAATAGTACTTTACTGTGTGTATTAGTTATCCTTTCCTCTTCTAGGAGACAACCTCCCTGGTGTTAGTGGTGAGGATTGAGGCTCTTTGATTGCTGGGCCACGGCATGGGCATCACATATTGGTGGCAGTGGTTGGGATATCCTATCACATATTGGCGGCAGTGGTTGGGATATCCTATCACATATTGTTTGCTGTGGTGGGATCCACATCACATATTGATTAGTTGGCAAACACTAATTTGGCTTGCAGTGGTGTGGGTAGAGTGAATTCCTGTAGCTTCTGTACGGTGATCTCTAAAAGTGTTTTGTACTCTAAAACAGCCACGCAGTGTATACTTAGAGTTCAGATCACAATTGTTTTATTTCTTTTGTTAGCTTAGTGTTAGTCAGGGTGAGCAGGCAGCAGATCAGCAGAGGAGTATGGAAAGCAGACAAGGAACCAGCTGGCAGAGATGTGCCAGGCTTGGGGACTGGTGCATGGAAATCTGACTAAGGCAGACCTGGTTGCAGCCTTGGTTACAGTTGCATCAGAAAACAGCAGCCTGCAGGCCAATCAGACTGACAGTGGAGATACAATATCCTCGGAGAATGGACAGCTTAACCTTTCTGCAGTGGACTTAAAAATTCAGCTGGAACTAAAGAGACTTGTGTTGGAGGGGAGGCATATGGAACTAGAAGCAGCTGAGAAAATGAGGAGTCTACAAGCTGAGGAAAATGAACGGCAGAGGAGGCATGAGAGGGAAATGCTGACTCTTCGCCAGAGTCATGGAGGTAATGGGGAAGGGAGTAACTGGACCCCAGAAGCACAAAAGGTCAGTAAATTTCTTCCACAGTTTAAAGAGGAGAATCATTTTGATAGCTTAATTCATATGTCTGAGTGGGTATGTAAACAGTATGAAGTTGACCAAGGGCTCTGGGTACGGCTCCTGACCCCCTTACTCCATGGTAAAGCTGTAACTTCTTTAGCAAAAATGCATGACACTGACTGTTTTGATTATACTGCTGTAAAAAAGACACTTGTTGGAATGTTTTAAGCTAACACCTGAAATGTATAGGAAAAGGTTTTGTGAGCATAGATGCAAGGCAGATGAAAATGTATGTGAATATGTTGCTGAACTGAGCACTTATTTTCAAACCTGTGTGAGTGGATGTCAGGTCACCACTTTTGAAGGGCTGGCAGACCTTTTGGTAAGGGAACAAGCCCTTAGCACTTTGCCTGAGGACATGAGAATATGGTTATCTGATAGTCAGTGTGCTACCTCAGATGAGTTGGGGAAGAAGGGAGACCTATACCTAGTAAGCAGGGCAGCCCTGCACAGGAAAGGGACCCCCAGTACTGCTCATGGGACTAAAGGAACCCATGGTGGGCAGCACAGAATGCCCCAACAGAATCTTCCAGTAACAGGGGAAGCCACTAGTCCAGGTACACACCCAGGAGTTAGGGTTAAATGTTTTGAATGCAACCAGTGGGGCCATGGGGCATACAGATGTCCACGGAGGCAAGGTGGGGAACCAAAGGTGAGGGAGGCAGTAAGTGGGAAAGACAAAATGCCAACAGTAGGTTGTCTTGAGACAACAGGGGTACAGAACTACCATCCTGCAGATGTCCTGAGAGGGAAGGATTTGGATGAGGCAGTACTATGTACTCATGCAGTTACATGCAGTGAGACTAGGAGACAAGCATGTAGGTCTGGTAGCCTGGAGGATACCCAGACAGACTGCATACTTGCAGCCAGGACTGCTGATGTGGTTACTTCAGGGAGTGAGCTATGCTGTAGCAACTGAAGGTGAGCCACAGCTGCTTGTGAGTACTGATGGTCCCTTGGACAGAGTGACTGCAAAGGTAGAGGTGAGTAGTAGTACCCAGGCTGTCAGTGAGGCACCACTGTCAGAAGATGGCAGACTTCCTGTGTCAGAGGAATTGGGAAGGGTTACAAGGAGAGACTTGAGACAGGCTCAGCTCTCAGACCCTACATTGCAAGGCCTGAGGCAGGCAGCTAGGGAGGCACCTGATTCTCAAGGGAAGGGGGAATCTGTATACTGGAACAAAGGGTTACTGTACAGAGAGTGGACCCCTGAGGGAGGGCTAGAAGGTGAGAGAGTACAGTAGTTGATAGTGCCTAAAACTTACCATCTGGTGCTTCTAGCCATAGCCCATGATATTCCCCTTGCAGGTCATATGGGCATAAAACGTACAAAAGAGGCATATTATACAAAACTTCTGCTGGCCTGGAATTTCCATAGATGTAACAGAGTACTGCAGGACATGTGAGCAGTGCCAAAAGGTAGGCACGGCAGGAGACAAGGTGAGAGCTCCTTTGATGCCTTTATCTGTGATTGAGGAGCTATTTCAGAGGGTAGCTATGGATATTGTGGATCCTCTGAGTACCCTAAGTTCCACAGGGAAAAAGTATAACCTAGTGGTAGTGGATTATGCTACATGATACCATGAGGCAGTGGCTTTATCCTCCATTGAGGCAGAGAAGGTGGCAAATACTTTGTTAGAGATTTTCAGCAGGGTGAGTTTCCTAAAAGAAATACTGACTGACCGAGGTGCCAATTTCATGTCAGACCTGCTGGCTTGTCTGTGGAAGTCCTGTGGGGTGAAGCAAATAAAGACCACCCCCTACCATCCCCAGACTAATGGTCTTGTTGAGAGGTTAAAATCTACAATCAAGTCCATGCTACAGGCATTTGCAGATCAGTTTAATAGGGAGTGGGATAAATATTTGCACCATCTGTTGTTTGCTTACAGAGAGGTTCCCCAGGAATCCACAGGTTTTTCACCCTTTAAGTTGCTATATGGGCATAGGGTGAGGGACCTCTAGATTTAATTTGAGATGAGTGGGAAGGTGAGTGTGAGTCTCACAAGGAGTCTGTTGTGGCATATGTCCTGAACCTCAAGACAAGTTTCAGGGAACTCATGGGCTTGGCCCAGGAGAACCTGGCAGAAGCCCAACAACAGGAACAGGTGCGGTATGACAGGAATGCTTGAGCTAGAGAGTATGCTGTAGGGCAGCAGATAATGGTTCTCATTCCTGTCAGACACAACAAGCTGCAAGCAGCTTGGGAGAGACCCTACAAGTGGGTTCATAGGTTCATAGGTAGATACTAGGCTATCAGCCCAAGGGCCTATGTAAGCCTAGCCAACAAGGTTCCCTGGCTTATGCCACCCAAGAAAGTTATTTTCCTGTGCCACTGTCGAGCAGAGACACAGAAGTGATCCCCGGGGTGTATTTCTTATTTCCCATCCACTCATCAAGATTTTTCTTGAAGAGTGCTAATGAAGAACGTTGCTTGACATAGATGGGTAGCCTGTTCCAGAGTATGGGAAGTCTCTGGGATAGGAATCTATTCCTCCAGCATGTCCTATTTATTGTGGTGAGAAGGTTTAGGTCCATAGAGTGTGTAGCTCAGAGGGATTGGGATTTCTTTAGGTGGAGCATGTCCAACAGCTCTGGGTTTGACATAGCTTTATATGTTAGGCAGAGATCACCTCTGAGTAGGCGATATGCTATGGAGTAAAGCTGGAGTTTTTTGAGGCTGTCAGTGTAGGGCATTTGTTGAGTCCAGTAATCCTCTTTGTGAGGTACTTCTGTGGCCTTTCCAGCTGCTGCAGATGTCTTGTGAGGTACATTCCAAAAGGGGTGTTGTACTCTATAGTGGGTCTAGAGAGTGTCGAGTAGAGGGGAACGATGACCTCTTTTTTCCTGGATGAGAACCCTTTTATGATGAGGTGTGCCACATAGAAGGACTTCCTGACTACTGTGGTGATGTGACTTTCAAAGGAGAGACTACTGTCCACTTGGGTCCCAAGGTCTCTTATCAAGCATTCGGTGTTAAGTAGATTGCTGCCTATGTGGTAGTTCATGGGTACAGAGTTTTTACCAAAGGGGATGACACTGCACTATTTGGCACTGAGCTTGAGGCCATGGCTCTGACACCAGGTATCTGTCTCAGATAGGCCCTTCTGTAGGATGTTCACATCATTTGGGGACTTGACTATGGCTCCTAGTTTGCAGTCATCTGCGAACTTCATTAGCCAGAGGCCTTCTGTGTTAGCCTGTACTTCAGAGAAGTAGATACCAAACAGGAGCGGTCCCAGGATGGAACCCTGTGGTACTCCACTTGTCACTGGTTTGAGGTCAGATTTGGAGTCTGCAACTTTTACAGTGTGGGTTCTGTCAGTGAGCCAGTTGGCAACCCATCTTGTGACGTAGGGATTTATGCCTAGTTTATTGAGTTTAGCTATAATTCCAGAATGGGGGATGGTGTCGAAAGCCTTGGTGAGGTCAAGATAGGCTGTGTGAACCACCTTACCCTCATCTATGGCTTTGGTGGCTGCCTCAAAGAAGTCGGTCAGGTTCAGGAGGCATGATCTGCCTTTCACAAACCCGAAATGGGTGGGATCCAGAGTTTGGAGGTTACCAATGTCTTTGTTTTTGAGTTCCATGATGATACATTCCATAGCTTTGCAGACCAGGCTCATCAGGCTAATAGGTCTATAGTAAGAAAGGTATGTGATGTTAACTACATGGTGGAATTGCTAGGCAGAAGGCAGAAGGCAGAAGGCAGGGGCACAAAATGTACCATGTTAACATGATGAAACATTACCATGATAGGGAGGCCCTTGTGCTGAGCATTTGCAGTGGATTGCAGTAGGAGTCTGAGGGAGGTCTGTGGACTGATCTCCTCAGTGAGGCTCGGGTTGACACCTTGGTGGAAGAGGTAGCAATATCCCAGCAGCTATCTCCTACCCAGGTTCAAGAAATCCAAGCAGTGTTGCAGGAATTTTGGGACGTGTTCACTGGGAAGCCAGGGTGCACCCACCTGGTGCAGCTCCAGGTGAATACAGGACCCCAAAGGCCTATTAGGCAGGCCCCTTATACGGTGCTTGAGAGATTCAAACAGACTCTGAGGGAAGAGGAACAGGAGATGTTGGAACTAGGGGTGATTCAAGAGTCCAACAGTCCCTGGGCCTCGCCAGTAGTGTTGGTACCAAAGAAGGATGGCAGCACCAGGTTCTGTGTGGATTACAGGAAATTAAATAGTCACAAAGAGTCAGATGCTTACCCCATGCCTAGGACAGATGAGGCCCTAGAGCAGCTGGGTGGAGCTAAGTATCTTACAACCATTAATCTTACCAAGTGTAACTGGCAGGTGCATTTGACTCCCAGTGCTAGAGGGAAGTCAGCCTTTGTGACTCCTTTTAGCTTGTATGAGTTCACAAAGATGCCCTTTGGGATGAAGAATGCTCCAGCGACTTTCCAGAGGCTGGTATATCATATCTTAGCAGGAGCAGGAGGGTTTGCCCTTGCTTACATGGATGATATTGCTATCTACAGCCATTCCTGGCAAGAGCACCTTCAGCATATCAGGTTGGTGCTGGGCAGACTACAGATGGCAGGGTTGACCATTAAGCTGAGCAAATGTCAGGTGGATATGGCAGAGGTCTATGGCACTGTTGTGACACCATGGCTGTTACATATCTGGAGTACAGTTGAACACATGTCACAGGTTACTAAAACAGTTATTATCTGTGCCACATGGACAGGTGACCTGCTGAGGCATGTATACCCTGCAGCCTGATGTAGACCTATCCACATACATGCACACTGTTACTTGGCAACACTGGGACTAGACCCCTACCTAGCTAGGTAGTGATAATGAAGTGTGTGGCTTACATTGCACACACCACACCAAATTCAGGGTGAGGTGTCTCCCAGGTTACATTTTACATACAGAACATCACCAGACATGTACAGTATGCTAATGGGAGATATAATGGGTGTATATGGACTATACATAGTGTGACATACCATCATATACACATTAACAGACATATAACAGCCAGACACACATCCAAGATACCAGGGTCTATTGCTGCTAACTAACTTGTTCGTGTGTCCAATTTGTTACAGGTAGGCTGCACACAGCACATGCATGACTGGCATGGATTGTGGTATCAATTACCTGTAATTTTGATGGTGACAGTGGTAACCATAACGTGGTATATGAGACATATAACGGGTGTGCCTTGGTGTAATGACAGTGTACACAGCACCCACATCCTCCAGTGGATATTGTACTCGCTGAAACCCATGATGACACCATACCCACCATCACACATTGGCCATGACTGAGATACAACCCATTGTATACCCCAACAGTTGTACTACAGGGATAAACATTGAATGCACATGCCACAGGTGTAGTAGGGTGTTGCAATGTCATGCCTCGCCTATGGGCAGCAGCAACGCTATCTGTACTATTGTGTGGCAATGGGTATTATAATATGAGTATGTGGCCTCGGAATGCTGTACTCTACAGATATATGGACATGCACAACTACATACACATGCCAGAACACAATGGGTATCCCATGCCTATCACCCCATTTGTAAAACACTGTTGTGTTGGTACTGCAAGGCTCATGTAACCGGTATGGGGGAAGCTTAACAGGGTACATGTAATGTCCCATACAGCATCAGACACAACTGACTATGGCAATGGGTGTTGCGTTGGTTGTGAAGGCCCTCATGGAATTACCAAGTACAGTTGTGCTAACACACAGACACTGTACACTCAGTCATGCACACGTACAGATGTGGCAGTACAGGGGTGCATCACTGTAGGTGATCATAGCTGTGTACCTAGACATCTCCTATATTTGCTAGTTCTTACACGGTTGGGCAGACATGTCAGTGTTAATCAAGCTTAGGTTGCCTATACATATCCCAGCTGGATACCTGCCATCTGCACATCTGTACAGGGACTGACAGTCATCAGCTTGGCAAGTAGCTATGCAGTAGCATGAGTGTGGTGACAGATAGATGCCTGACAACAATATGCATGCCATAACTACATGTCAGAAGCTGTCACTAACATGTGCTGTACAGACAGTAGTTTACAGTTACATTCCACATGACAGATCATTACCCAGTAAGGGGTATATACTGTGACACAGCTCACACCAGGGATATGACAGGGAGGCCTCAGTGTCCAGCTATGCCCACAGGTGTGCCTGTTGTCAGTACTACATTTAGCACTCTGCTCTTGCTTGGGTTAACACTGTCAACAGTAGTACTGTCATGATACACTACATGCCATTGTGACAGTACCCTGGGCTACTACACCTGTATGTAACACATTCACATGGATAACAGTGCTGTACATGCCTCATATATGTCTGTGTCCCACACATGACACTCACTCCCCTTGCTACAGTAATGACAGCACACAGGCACATGTATTGTACATGGCATCACATACACTTATTACAGACTATTAGACTGGGTGGTGTGACCTGGTTACCAGAGCTAAGCCATGCTTAGCAAGTATCAACATTGCTGCAATATAACAACTGAGCTGATTTGCGCACTGATAAGTGATGCCTACACTGTGTAAGCGCCCATACATTTATCCATAGCTCAGCACCGCTTAGCTTCATGCAAACCTGCTTAAAGCTGCTCAAACCTCCCTTAACCACTCTGTATCTGACAACCCTTGTTCTGCCCAGCAACAAAATGAACAGCCCTTGCAGGTCTTAAACCCAGGACCCTGTACACTGAAGTCACAACCCTTAACCACTACGCCATGACCACTGTGAAGAAAGCTGTCGTTTTACCAATATAGCTGTCAATACACATATTGAGTAGTACTGAACAATTGCCTTTAGTTCCTGAATTGTGTAGCCCTTGTTATTAATATGATTGTTGTATCATATATGTTGTTTTATCATAATGTGCACATAGCAGACACATACGGTGAGATACATCTGGGAGGATATACACAACCGTAAGTTTACTCATGCCAGAAATATGGTTGTATACATATAATAGGTCTATATATGTCTACATGTACATACACATGTATACTCATACATATGTCTGTATACGCATCTGTATAGTGCTAAATACATATGGCCATGTGTACATCTCTTCGTATGTACACACACACACACACACACACACACACACATATATATATATATATATATATATATATATATATATATATATATATGTATATATGTATATATAGATATATGTGTATATAGCTATATATGTTCGCACATCCTATGTGTACAGATATGCCTAGTTATGTTGGTATATATGTAGATATCTATAACTATATGTGCATACATATCTATTCTGATATGCCTACTACTGTCAATATATATGTAGATATCCATACATATATATGCATATTTATCCCTACCTGTATATGTGTAGACATATATTGCTCTGTATATGTATATATCTGGGTGTTGATATGTGTTTAGATGTACATATACAGATCCATCTATATATGTCAATATGTATATGTGTATATATCTATATAAATAGTTGGATAATTATATACACATATATTTTCACCATATGTCCTGAACATGGAGTGTAGCCCTACCTCAGCCCCTATAGTCCCAACTTCATAGTGAAAGGGGATGTCAGGTGAGTATAGCAGGTATATTTGTTGAGTATTGCTACTGTAATAGGGATTGTCTTCACAGACATGGTGTGTGTGGGAAGTCACATCTGCTTTTAACATATGTGCCATAGGCTACTGACAGACATCCTAAGGACATCATAGTACAGTACCGCTGCTAACATGTAATGCTCCTGTGGACTACAGCAGATATATTGGCCAATATATGTGGACATACTGACACACTCTGGGCAGTCCAGAGGTATACACAGAAACCCTTAGTGCAAGACATGTGGACCAAGCCTGACAATGTGGATGTTAACAGCCATGTAGATGGATATAACACATACTGGCTGATATACATTTGCCCCCATAGGTTATGCATTCACACACCCCTGTCTGTTCTGACAGATAATAATGGTGAGTACAGAGGTGCCATGGCCACATACTACCCACTAGACATTGACATACATCTGTAGAGCATACCACTGCTCTGTATGACATGCATGACTGTTAAAGGAGGCCTGGCAGCAGTACATCGGGCAAGTATCTGTATATGGCATCCCACTGAGTAAGTACACTAAGCTGCTAGGCATGTAACAAAGCACTGTGCAGGCTACAGGCAGACTGGATCTACACTGTTCTACCTTTCCTATGGGGGAATGCACATTTACCTACATATATAGCAGGATCTACAAGCATGTCATAGCACAGAGTATGATACATCAGTTTGGAAGTGCATAACCACAGCCAATGTGAACACAGCCACAGCCACGTATGATAAGCTAGTGTAAGATCACAGTATATGGATTATCTGTTCAACATCATCCTCATATATGCCACTCACACACTAACCCTACATATACTGGGCCACTACACAGTGTGGTCCAATGCCTGTCTGTGGTATGGGACATGTGTGTGTATGGCCCTACAAACATGTAAGCCGATAGGGTAACATACAGTGGAGCAGCATGTAACATCAGATAGAACGGGACCAGGAACAATGACATCTACCACAGTCTGTACACAGGTCACAGTACATATTGACAATACACACACTGTCAACATTCACCTTACATACACAGACCTCAGTACTGTACACACAACCACAGAATGTCCAGGTTATGTCATCAAATATAACCCCTACTATACATAACATGTGTAGCAGTCTGATATCTCACTGGCTTGTTATCAGATATGATGTCACTAATTATGGTGCACAGCAGATATGCACCACTTACTGCATGACATATATCAAAGGTTGACAGAGTTGTGGCTGGAGGCACATACACAGGGCCAATATTGACATGTTGCTGTGATAACATCATACATTTACTGTTGTAACAGGGTTTGTTGCAACATATGTCCTATGAGAGATATGAAGTCAGTAACTCTCACGGCTGCCACCATCTGCAGACTTCAATCCTCACACTACCTTCTGCAATTCACAGATAGGTGCTCTGTGGTTAAGACATGAAACAAAAGGCACCACACACTGCTCAGTCTGCTGATGACCTTACAGATGGGTTTTCCTCATAAACATAGCACTGATATGGCAGTTATTAAAGCATGTAGGAAAGCCATATCCACACACACCTTGTTAAACCAACATTCGATAAAATACCCCACTCGGGCATTATAGATAAGCTCACCAGCTTAAATATAAACCCCTATGTCACTAGATGGGTTGCAAACTGGCTCAAGGACAGAACCCACATGGTTAGAATTGCTGGAGCCATGTCAGACTCCAAACCAGTTACAAGTGGCATCCCACAAGGCTCAGTCCTGGGACCTCTCTTGTTCAGTATATATTTCTTGGAGGTACAGGCCAACACGGAAGGACTGTGGCTGGCCAAGTTCGCAGATGACTGCAAACTGGGCGCCATAATCGACTCTCCAGCCGACACAAGCATCCTCCAAAAGGGCCTCATAGAAACAGACAACTGGTGCCAGAGCCATGGCCTCAAGCTAAACGCCAAAAAGTGTATACTCATCCCCTTTGGCAAAAACAAAGTGCCCACAAATTACCACATAGATGGTAATCCATTAAGTACAGAAGAAGTAATTAGGGACCTGGGGACCCAAGTTGATAGCGATCTTTCATTTGACAACCACGTGGCCAAAGTGGTTAGAAAAACATTTTATATAGTCCATCTAATCATGAAGGGATTCACATCTAGATCAGGGGAGGTCATCGTGCCTCTTTACTCATCCCTCATCAGGCCCATAATTGAGTACAATGCCCCTTTTGGGATGTACCTTACCAGACACCTGCAGCAACTGGAAAGACCCCAAAAGTACCTCACCAAGAGGATCAAAGGGCTCAAACAGTTGCCATATGCTGCCCGGTTAAAGAAACTCCAGCTCTACTCAGTGGCATACCGCCTGTTCAGAGGCGATCTGTGCCTGACGTATAAAGCCATGTCCAACCCAGAATTAATGGGCATGCTGCACCTCAGAAAATCCAAATCCTATCGAGCTACATGCTCGAGAGACTTGAACCTCAGCACTGAAATAAATAGGACATGCTGGAGGGACAGATTCATAACCCAGAGGCTAGGGTAGGCAGAGTCCCTCAATGACTCTCTTCAAGAGGAATCTTGATGAGTGGATGGGAGATTGTAGGTTTACCCCGGGTATGACTTCTGTGTCACTGTTAGACAGAGGCACAGTATACTAACCTCAAAAAAAGGGCATAGCAAAATTAATTTAAAATGGGTGGCGAAAGCCAAACACATTCTTGCTAGGCTTATAAATGCCCTAGGGCAGATAGTCTAGTATGAACCTATGAACCTATTACTCCA
>NC_056727.1:650992138-651119638 GCF_019279795.1 Protopterus annectens
TGATTGAAAGGTTAACCAATGCAGTTCAGTCATCACTTATTCAATTAATTACTCCAGGGTGTAACTTAAAAACACTTAGTATTACATTTCTTCTTAAAGTCATCAGTTTCAAATAATATCATATATACCAAGAAAATTTATATACTGTTGATAGCAAATGTATAATTTAAAATTTAATGCATAACAGTCCTATGTATAATCAAATATAATGTTAAATATATTTATTAATATCATAAAAAATATATGAATTGAATATCTGACTTAGTAGTAGTTGTATTGAAACTTTATAAAGATGCATTATTGGTGTTAGTACCACTGACTGAATGTAGTCTGACATGTTGTATTCTGTTTGTGTTCCAGGTGTCTGTGTGTCTGCAGGCTGTGGCCCTGCAGACATTACCAATAGGGAGTATGGCAGAGTGGAAACACATTGACCATTTCATAGCCAAGGTACAGCTGTATATGTACATGTTTACCAGGTGTGTATGCATGCAACAGTGTGTGAGGGACACTGTTGGCAGACAGTGTGGCCTTGCAGACATACCCCTTGTCACAGACAGCTAGCCTTCATACATTTCACCTCAGTGTTCTCTTCGTACCACAGGCTTATACATACAGAGCAGGTTACTGGAGTACTGGCACTAGGTCCCTCACAAGCCTAGCCATGACCTTAACCCCAACAGATTCACCTATCTTGTGGGCACATAGTAGTCACAGGGAGTTCTCATGTCAACATATTGCACACACATAGGCAACACTCAATGTCTGTGTGACATTATCAATTGTGGAGTAGAGACACAAGTTCTAGTAATGTGACAGTTGGCAGCACATAGCATGCCTATGGCAAGTGAAACATACAGGATGTCCTCTGAAATGCTAGTATGACACCTTCTTTGTGTGACATTACCTTCACTTACAGTGTTTCTCATGACATTAAGGTGCTTCTGATATGGAATCTCTTCTCTATGCAATCAGTACAGAACTGTATGACATATTTCTTGTCCCACAGTTCTGGGACTACTTTTAACTGTTTCAGTTGTCATAACAGGTTACACCTTGCCAAACATGGACTGCAACCTGCAGAATGGTTCGGACATACCTCTCAACTGTACAGTTTACACAGACTGTCCTGATGCATGCCACATATCAGTAGTCCATTTTCTCATACATCTGTGTCTGGCAAATCATTGCCAAACCATTGTGGGCTGCAGTCATAACATAATGGCAGACATTATGAGTTGCACACTTCATACCATTCAGACCATCTATGCTAACGCAATCCCTGCTATGCTATCAGCATTATATGTTTGTAGGGAGCAATATTTGACAGGAGTCCCTATTATGTGGCCTTTGTCACCCCATTATATATGGCTTTATAAACATTCCTTGCTTCAACAGCTTGAGAGATATGGGTACAGATGGTGGCCATACCTTTGACCTCTGCATATGTGTGCAAACTGTCCTTATCTCTGACACATGATTTCTTTACATCAATCATGAACATGTGGTTTTCTGGCCAACATCTGGTAAAATCATGATAGACTGACATTGTAGGTTAATGGCAACTATTGTCATGTAACTACACATACCCTTTGGAAGGTGCATTCTATTGCATGATGTGTTCCGCTATCCATTTCTCATGTGTGTCACAGTAATATGTGATGGGTGTGCCCAATGTTTGCAGTTTGCCCAAGCTTCATATATGGTGTTCACCTGTTGTCTGTCTGTAGACTGCTGCAAGGTGATGTGATACAGTGATAGAGTAACAGTCTGTCTATCAGCATTATGTTTCAGACAGGTACGAGGTCTGCTGCTGCCATGTCTGTCACTACAGTGGCTCTGACAGTTTGGCAATGTGTTTCATAAAGGCCCATTGTTAATGGTCACAGACAACATATTGGTTGCAAACATCTGGATATTCCATATACATATGTACAGATAACTGGTATGGCCTGTACAGTTTAACATGTTGCATGTACAGCAGATGCTATTAACTGGCTCTGCAAAGTAATGCCATGGTAAAAGAGTCAACAGGCATTAAAATGGTATACTGACACACACAAAAGCCATACGGAATAGGCTTCTCAAATTCACACACACACACACACACACACACACACACACACACACACACACACACACACACACACACACACACACACACACACACACATGTGTCAGTATTGAGTTTAGAACCCCTACCTATCTATTTATTGGTGCTATAGTGTTAGTTATCACACATGCCATGGATTGAAGAGTGTCCCAAGGTTCTTCTAAGGTGATTAACATCACCAGCCCTTGCAAAGTATGGCAATGGGCAGTGTACTGGGAGGGTAAGGCCTCAAAATACTGTATCCTACAAATATACACACTTACGCACACACACATCTGCCAGAACTGAGATTCGAACCATTGCCTATATAATTCATTGTACTGTAGTATTAAACAGTTATTGCACACGCCACAGGGCTTACAGGCCTCAGAAGTGTATACAGGTACTTCTACGGTGGATGACATCAGCAGCCCTTGTATAGAGGGCAATGTGAAGTGTACTGCATGGAACACACCTCAAAATGGTAAAATCCACACCCCAGAGGATATGGACTCAGACACACACACACACACACACACACACACACACACACACACACACACACACACACACACGCACACACATAGAATACTGTTGTCATACACACACAGTTGCCAATATTGAGTTTAGACCCCGACCTTTGTAGTTGTTGTTACTATAGTGTTCATAGGTGTGTACTAGGCTAATGGCCCTGGATCCTTTACAAGCCTAGCCCATAGGAGTACCCTGGCATTGTGCCATCTGACCTTAGTTTCCAGTGCCTCTGTCGAGTAGAGCCATTGGAGTGATCCCCGGGGTTAATTTTCTATAGGTTCATAGGTGTGTACTAGGCTAATGGCCCTTAAAGATAACTCCTTCAAGCTGGTGTTATGCAGTTATAGCACATGCCACAGAGCTTACAGGGCTGAAGAGTGTCCCAAGGTTCTTCTAAGATGATTAACATCACCAGCCCTTGTAAAGTATGGCAATGGGCAGCATACTGGGAGGGTAAAGTCTCAAAATACTGTGTCCTATAAATATACACACTTACACCCACACATATGCCAGAACTGAGATTAGAACCCCTGCTTATCTAATTAATTGTACTGTAGTATTGCACAGTTATTGCATGTGACACAGGGCTTACAGAGATGATAAGTTTATACAGGTACTTCTATGGTGGATGGCATCAGCAACCCTTGTAAAGAGGGCAATGTGAAGTGTACTGTGTGGAACACGCCTCAAAATGGTAAAACTCACACCCCCAGAGGATATGCCCTCAGCCAAACACGGACACAGAGAATACTCTTCTCAAACACACACCCCACACAGTTGCCAGTATTAAGTTTAGAAATCCTGCCTATCTAGTTGCTGGTACTACAGTGTTATGCAGTTATCTCAGGTGCCACAGAGCTTATAGGAGTGAAGAGTGTCCCAAGGTACTTCTAAGGTATATAACATCACCAGCCCTTGTAAAGTATGGCAATGGGGAAGTGGACTGGGAGATAAAGGCCTCAAAATACTGCATCCTACAAATATACACACTTATAAACACACACACACACACACACACACACACACACACACACACACACACACACACACACACACACACACACACACACACACACAAACACACACACTTACATTTGCCAGAACTGAGATTAGAACTCCTACCTTTCTAATTATTTGTACTATACTGTTACATGGTTATTGCATGCTCTATAGAGCCTATAGGACTGAGGGATGTCCAACAATAATTTTAAGGTGAATGACATCAAAAGCACTTGTAAAATAGGGCACTGGGACATGTTATGGATGGGAAGGTCTTCAAAACACTTTATGCAACAAACATACATACTCACAAATGTGCCAGTATTGAGAGTAGAACCCCTGTCTATTGGATTATTTGTACTATAGTGTTATGCAGTTCTCACATGCACCACAGAGCTTATAGAGCTGACCCTACTCCAAAGGTACTTCTAAGGTGAATGACATCAACATCCCTTGTAAAGTAGGGCACTGGGACTTGTTGTGAAGGGAAAGGTCTGCAAAACACTTTATCCTACAAACATACACACTTATACATACTTATACACATGCTTACACTTTTGCCAGTAGTGAAAGTAGAACATCTACCTATCTCCTTATTTGTACTATAGTATAGTGTTAAGCAGTTATTGTATGCACCACAAAGCTTATAGGACTGAGCCCACTCCAAAGATACTTCTAAGGTGAATGACATCAACAGCACTTGTAAAGTAGGGCACTGGGATATGCTGTGGAGGGGAAGGTCCGCAAAACACTTTATCCTACAAACATACACACTTATACACAAGCTTAGACACACACACATTTGCCAGTACTGACAGTAGAACCCCTGTCTATTTTGTTATTTGTACTACAGTGTTACTCAGTTATAACATGCACCACAGAGCTTATAGGGCTGAGCCTAATCCAAAGGTACTGCTAAGGTGAATGACATCAGCAGCCTTTGTTAAGTAGGGCACTGGGACATGTTGTGGAGGGGAAGGTCCGCAAAACACTTTATCCTACAAACATGCACACTTATGTACAGACACACGCACATTTATCAGTACTGAAGGTAGAACCCCTGCCTATCTAATTATTTGTACTATAGTGTTATGCAGTTATCACACATGCCACAGAGCTTATAGGGCTGAGCCCTGTCCAAAGGTACTTCTAAGGTGACTGACATCTGTGTGTGTGTCTCCCTGTGTCTCTCTCTCTCTCTTTATCACTGTCTGTCACTCTCTTCCCCATGTCTATGTGTGTGTATGATTGACATATTGTAATATATTGCCCATATATATGTGTGTCTGTGTATCACATGCAACAGATGCAGATATACCACATATGGGCCACCTACAGCTGGCTTTGGGTAATCCTGTCTGATGGGTGTGTGTGTGGAGACAGTTAAGGTGTACATAGCTATGTGTAGGCAAAGACATCTGCATAATACAGATATATAGTTGGATGTGGTATCCGGCATGGGCTGTACTTCTCTAAGTGTAGGAGCATGCCTGGTATGACCTTCTATAGTGAGTGTGGGACTTCATGCCAGAGATAGTTGTACTCCAGTCCTGGGTTTTGTGTGCTACAACCATTCCTCTCAACCTGTTAGTGCAAGATATCTGGAGATAGACAGCCAAAATGGGGAGACAATGGCCCAAACATAGGGAGATACTATAACTATTGCTCTTATTAATGTATGAGGTTGCTAGAGTTACAGAGTTTGTTTTAGCAGAAATTTTCTGACATATATGACATTTGACACTGTAATGTATTGTGTCATTACCTACTGACAGAAATCATCAGATCATCACAATGATTTACTAGAGAAATACAAGATGTATGATGCACAGACCAAAAAGTATGAGCCAAATGCTAGACATTGGTGCACAATCTTGTCAGCTAAGAGGTGTGGCTACAGCCTATTGAGTGATAAAGCTGGGTAAACAGTCCAGCACCTTGGTGATGTACTGGCTGGGGATCTCCTGCTTGTATGGTATTCTTCTTACCTGAAAGGTCATATCCTGTTGTGGGGATACCTCTCACCTGTGCAGGTTTTTTCAGATTGTCTAGATTTTTTTGTCCATGTGTCATGAACTTTGGAGATATGCTCTAGAGAGAAGAGGAAAGAAGGTCAGCAGGGCTAAGACAGAATATATGTGCATGAATGAGAGGGAGGATAGAGAAATGGTGAGGATGCAGGGAGTAGAAGTGGGAAAGGTGGATGAGTTTAAGTACTTGGGATCAACAGTTCAGAGAAATGGTGAGTGTGGAAGAGAGGTGAAGAAGAGAGTACAGGCAGGTTGGAGTGGGTGGAGAAGAGTGTCAGGAGTGATTTGTGACAGACGAGTACCAGTAAGAGTGAAAGGGAAGGTCTACAAGAGAGTAGTGAGACCAGCTATGTTATATGGGTTGGAGACAGTGGCATTGACAAAAAGGCAGGAGTTAGAGCTTGATGTGGCAGAGTTGAAGATGTTAAGATTTGCACTGGGTGTAACAAGGATGGACAGGATTAGGAATGAGTATATTAGAGGGTCAGCCCAGGTTGGAAGGTTTGGAGACAAAGCCAGAGAGGCAAGATTACATTGGTTTGGACATGTGCTGAGGAGGGATGCAGAGTATATTGGGAAAAAGATGCTAAGGATGAAGCTGCCAGGTAACAGGAAAAGAGGGAGGCCTAAGATAAGGTTTATGGATGTGGTGAGAGAGGACATGCAGGTGGTTGGTGTGACAGAGCAAGATGCAGAGGACAGGAAGAAATGGAAACAGTTGATCTGCTGTGGCGACCCCTAACTGGAGCAACCGAAAGAAGAAGAAGAAGAAGAAGCCATGAACTTGTGGTTGTCTGGCAAGTTGGTGGCATATACTGAAAGATTGATTTTGGAAAATCATGACAGAACATTTGTGTTTCATACTTCATAACCTTCAGCCAATTCATGCTAGTGCAAAACCTGTTATTCTAACAACTTTCTAAGCTTGTAAATGCAATATTTAAAACACAAACCTATCATTGGGCCTGTGTCCCACTTTTATTTATGACCTTGTCCAGATGTCTTGCTGTAAAAGTTTGAGAGGTATGGGTGTGGGTACAGACTGTATTTTACTGGCAGATATGTCCATTATATGTGTGGTATATTCCACATAGCACTGTGATTTCCAGGTATGTCAGTGGTAGAGCACTACAGAGCAATGTGGTGAACCACTGACAGACATCTGTGTATAGGCTGATAGGTTGATATCAGGTTATTAGGCTATTGGCCCTGAAGCCTTTATAACTCTCACAGATGAGAGTATAGCCCATGTTAAGACATGTCAGCACCCAGAGCCCCTGTCCAGCAGGGACACCAGTGGAATCACAGGACTGTATGTTCTGTTTTCCATGCAGTTATAGAGGGAGCACTTCACTAGAGGTATTGAGCCACTTGGCTTGGTGAGGACAGGGAGTGGATTCCACAGATGGGCAAGTGTGTGGGACACATATCTGTTACACCAACAAGCCATATTGATATCACAGACCAGGTTGATGCTGCACCTACAGGTAGATTGAGTGGTCCTTGACTTCCAGATGTGCAACAGTTCCATCAGTAGGGTCTTGATTGCTTTGTATGCCAGACAAGGGTCACCTCTGCAGAGACTGTATGGAACTGAGTAGAAGGACAGTGCTGTAAGCCTATCTGTGTAGGGTAGGTGTTTGTGGTCCTGCATTATCCTGGTGATGAGCTTTTGTTGTCTCTCCAGCTGCTGCATGCGGTTTGTGAGGTACATGCCAAAGGAGGCGTTGAACAAAATAATTGACCTTATAAGGTTAACATACATGGATCTTATGACCTCTTTGTACCTGGATGGAAAACCCTTACGTTTGAGTTCTCACATCTATGAAGATTTCTGTACAACAGAAGCAACATGGTGCTCAGACTTCAGGTTGCTATCAACCTGGGTATCCAAATTCCTCACTACCGATTGTGTATGTAGGACATTGTCATTAATGTGATACTATGTGGGGTCGTTAGTCTCCCTGAAGGGGATGCTGATGCATCTGCAGGCATTCAGTTTGAGGTGATGTTTCTGGCATCAGTCATTTGTTTTAGTGAGACCCTGTTGTAGGACATCTACATCACTTGGGGTATTGATGATTGTTCCCAGCTTGCAGTCATCTGCCTACTTGGTCAGCCATTGGACAGTGCTTTTGGCCTGCACCTCAGGGAAGTATATTCCGTATACCAGGGGCCCCCAGAATATGATCCCTGGGGTATGCCACTCTGTACAGGTGTACTGTTTCCGTTGGCTATCCCTATTATGATTATGTGTGGGTTCTATCAATGAACTGGTTTGCTACCCATCTGGTAACATATGGATTGCTGCCTAGTTGACAGAGTTCATGTACTATGGCTAAGTGGGGAATAGTGTGTAAGGCTTTGGCCCAGTCAAGGTGGCTTGAGTGCACCATCTTTCCCTCATCCATGCCTTTATTGGCTGCCTCAGGGAAGTCATGCAGAGTTCACTGACATAACTCCCCTGAGAATGGCAGACTGTGTAGGGTAATGTATTTGGATTTTTCCAATTTCCCTGTTAATGATATCCATGATAATCCATTGCATGGCCTTGTGGATCAGGCTAGTTAGGCTGATGGGTCTTTCATTTCCTGGATCAGTGAACAGTCCTCCTTGGTGTGAAGGGATGACAGTGGCTGTCTGCCACTCAGCTGTGACAAAGACAGTACTCAGGGTTTGGGTGTGTAGGGTGCATAATGATGCTGCCAGTTCATGCCTGGGTTCCTGTAGGTTGCAGCTTGAGATGTCTTCAGGTGACATGGGGGCTATCTTCTTGACTTTGAGAGGACAGTGATGCTCTGTTCCCTAGTGATAAGGGTTGGGTGTTCAAGTACTGTGGATGTCCTGCTTCCATGATGGGGGACATTGGTAAGACATTTCAATTTAATCTGTCAGCCAGTGGATTGGCTATATCTACAGCATTTGTGTATGTGGTGTCCTTGACCACCAGTTTTACACATATCTGAGAGATTCTTTTGGGAATGCAGACATATGTGAGGAAGGCCTTATGACTGTCTGTCTCACATGTGGGCAAGTTGGACTCAGATTTGCCTTTAGTGGATTTCACTGGTGCTCTTCTTTGTTTATTCAGGCTAAGGGGTGATTACTTCCAATTGTGCACCTGCTCCTTCTTGGTCCTGTTCAGCAATGTTATCCTTGTACTATGTAGTTCCTTTATTGCAGATGTTTGTGGACAGGTTTACTCTCTCTTGCAGATGGTGATGTTGCCTGTCAGGTGTTCCTTATTTCATGCATTTCTATATATATGCTGGCATAGTAGTTTTGTGTACATTTGTAAGTTGGTGCCTGTTCCTCTAGTGAGGTAGGGGGCTGTTCAGCTGTTTATACCATCCCACTGGTGGTTGTGATCAGGTTGTGGGACATCTTCCTTTTACCATGGCTAGAGGGGGGTCAGGGGTGATGGTGATATGACACGTGACCACTTCTCTGTCAGATTTTGCCAGGGAGCATGATATCATAGGGGTGCTGCAGTGGTTGATCATGTTGGTTACTGCCAAGACTGACATAGGTATCACATCTCAAGTGGCTGCCCTAAGGATGTAGCATTATTAAGATGGGGGAATCTCTGTGCATTTCTGTTCTGACATGGTTGGCTTTCCAGTCCATGGTTGGGTAATATAAGTCAGCCAGGATCAGGGTGAAGGGTGGAATCCTGATAGATTTGTAGAGGGTCAGATATGTGGGCCGGGTGGCCTGAGTCAGATATATTGGCCTGTAGCTACCTATAATTTGCATAGGGGTCTTGTCAATGGCTGACTGCACTTGGAGTGTCTTGTGTATGGCAGACTGTTTGACCAGCCTTGAGGTGGGTGTCTGTCTAACATATATTTATACTCCAGCTCCTTTGGCTTTACTGCTCACAGTTTGGGGTCTGGCTGTGTGATAGGATGAGTGATCAGGTAAGGATATGTTTCTCTACATGGCTGAAGGCCAGGTTTCAGTGAGTGCAGACAAGTCACCATCTTCCAAGGTTACTACTGCCTGCAATGAGTGCATTTCCCTATTTAGACTCCTAGCCATACCTCTCAACTGTACAGATTTTCACAAAATGTCCAGATTCATGCCTCATATATCTGGTCGGTTTCCCATAAAATTGTGGTTTTCAAGCAAGTTTTTTGCAAATCACTCAGGGTTGAAGTCAAGAAATAAAGACAGAGACATTTGAGTTTCAGACTTCATATCCTTCAGAAAATCCATGCTAATACAAACCATGTTATTCTATCAAATTTCTAACATTCTAAGAGAAATATTAAAAAGTGTATCTATATTTTGGCCTTTATGCCCCCATTATTTATGGCTTTGTCCAGATTTCTTGCTCTAAGAGGTTGAGAGGTATGCTCCTAGCATTTAGCGGTATGACCTTTCATTTGCGTTTTGTTTACTGCATTATGTTGGTAGTATGGACCCCATGATATTCCCTACAAAGGCACTATGGGTGAGGCACGGGCCTTTGCCAGAGGCCTGTAGGCCAGGTGAGACAAATGCAGGCAATCTGTAGCAAGGCAGCACGTTCTGTCAATCATATGTTCCCAGGCTGCCAAGCAGTGGATTTTCCTGGGATGACACCAGTAAGTGAGCCAAGTGTTAATGACAATCACTTTCTGTTTGTATTGAGCCATCACTCTGGGTGACAGCAGGATGCTGCTTAAGGCTAGGGACATATCTGCATAGGACAAATATTCAGCAAGCTGAATCATGTCTGTCTTCATATAGTCCAGGAAGTACATCTGACATCATTCACACTGCCATGGACCAGGCCGGAGTGATGTCTGTACCTGTTGTGGGGTGACTTGAGTGCATGTGTGATATGGCAGATTATGGCACATGACAAACAAGTAACTGTGACTTTCTCCTTATCCTGCCTGATGTGTGGCACATCTGTGTGTCTCACAGTGGAGTCTTCTATGAGTAATATGTTGGGTGCATGGTAAGGCCTTAATGTTTGCAAGACCCTGGTGTGTGGACTATGCATGTCTGTGGTGTGTAGGTTTGTAGAGTTCTCATGTATTTTTGCCTCTGAGATGTCCTTTGCTTTGGGTTTTGATTTGTTGCGGACCTCCACTTATGTGGGTGTGTGTTGTGTATTTGCAGGTGATGTTTACTGACTCCATACACTGCAGGGCACATATGTTACTGCAAAATCTTTTCTGGTGTGCACAGTGGTTTCCCTTCCCCTTATGTGTGTCTCTTTGTCCTTCTGTAGTACAGTCACAGGCTTTGCCCACAGTGGCTGCTATGTATTTGTAATTCTGGTGTGAGGGGGTGAATGCCATAACATCACACACAAGGTTATGGAAGTCACACCTCTGAGTGTACCTATTTAGCAAATTGTCCATCTTTGCACCACTACATTTGCTGTGGTCCTCAGATGGTTTGTGTTACTATATGTTATTATGAGGCTACATGTTGGCCTAGCTGTCAAACTGTCACAGACTGACATCTGGCCAAGCCCATATATGACTGTCAGACAAAGTCCCACACATGGGGATAGGGTGTTAATACTGTTTGCCAAATATAGACAGTTGGGGGACCAGTTTAGTTTTTGCTTGCTTTCTGTTATGGGTATGAAGTCTGCTTCTCCACTGTCTGCCATTGATGTTTTGACATGACCTTTTCTTGTTTTGCAAATAGTTGGCAGGTGAATGCAATGTTAGGACAAGCAGAACAGATATACAAGGCATATCTGTGCTCTTTCTCTGACAACCTCTGTCATTCCAGGGGTATGGCTGTTGGCCAGTGACATGTTGTCAGTGCTGACACAGAAAGGTGGCAGCCTTTTATAACCTGGCAGTACACTGACCTTCAGGTACCTGTTGTCCTACTATTCATCATACCTCTCATCTTCTGAGAGCCAGACCTCTGGACAAAGCCATAAGTAATTGGAGGACAAAGGCCTAAATAAAGGGATGATTTTTAAATATTGGCCTTACAAACCTAGAAAGGTGATACAATAACAGGTTTTGCATTAGCATACATTTTTCTATAGGGTATGAAGTCTGATACTACAACCTTTCATTATTGTCTGACCTTAGTCTTACATGATTTGCCAATGATTTGCCAGGCAACCACTATTTCATGATAAACAGACCACAAATATGATACAAACCTCTGGACATTCTGCAATAGGTCTGTACAGCTGAGAGGTATGGTAGGCACTGTGTAGGTTACTCCAAGCTGTATACTGTCCATTCAGCTTTCCTGCAGTAACAGATGTTGACATCTGGAGAGTGTGTACAACTCCTATTGTAAGTGTAGTTGACATGCAAAATAGTTGGCACTGCAGTTCTTGGAACATGGCCCTGTCAACCACAATACTGTACCTAGGCCACTATGGCATAACAGCAGGGAGTAAGTGCTGGCCACATCCTGACAGGATTAACCACACGTATACATAGCTTATTGACTGGGAGGGCAGCCACAGTGGTGCAGGGCAGCCACAGTAGTGCAGCGGCTAACGTTGCCGCCTCACAGCAAGAGGTTTTTCAGTTCGATTCTCGGCTGGGGTGCCTTCTGTGTGGAGTCTGCATGTCCTCGCTGTGGTTGCATGGGTTTCCTCCAGGTGCTCCGGTTTCCTCCCATATCCCAAAGACATGCTGTAGGTGGATTGGACACTCTAAATTGGCCCTAGGTGTGAGTGCATGCATGTGTGTGCCTTCTGTGGAAGGTTGAGCACCGGGCTGGCAACTCAACACTGTAAAACACCACTGCCAATCATGAATGGACAGGTGATCCATTGTGGCGACCCCTAACCGGGAAAAAGCCAGAAGAAGAAGATACATAGCTTATTGACCCCTGCATAATGTGGACATGCAGCAATTTATCATGTTGATTGGGACAGCCCAGGGAATGTGTGCTCTGCTGCTATTACCCTACAAACATACATGTTACTGCATTTCTTTGGGAATATGGGTGTGGGGTGGGGGCGGCACACCAGTAAATGGTACACATTTGACTGTGCTGATATTTGCTTTACATTTTGGTTCCATTTAGCATAGTATTGTGTCCTGCCTTGGAGACTAGAGGCATATCACTAAAAACCACAGATTAGATTGTAATGGCATATATTTGGGTTTCAAACTTCTTACCCTTCAGAGCCTTACTGTAACTGCAATACCTGCTGTGATATCACTGTGTAAGTCTGTAGGGAGGTATTTCATCATTGTCTCCATCTGTGGGCCTTTGCCAGACATTTCTTTATGATTTTCTACAGCTGACTTGCTTGGTGAGGCTGAGGGGTGAGTATGGGAGCCCCTCATTGGCATCCATGCATGTGACCTATGACCCCCCAGTTAGTTGGCCCCCCACATATACTGCAGTGAGATTTGTCACCTCGGGTATTACTGCATAGTGTGAGGAAGCCAGTATCGGGAAAACATTTCCTAGTGTCCCACATAGCTGTCAGTTGTCAGCTGCTATCCCAGTAGGCCACCCCATTCCCTTGCATGCATGCAGTGATACTATAGATATGCTACCAGAACATACTACTACATTCATTTAATGTTAAGAAGACTGACTTAACTTTTGCCTGCAGCAGTTGAGAGGACAGTGTTTGAGGGCTACCTGTGTTGGATGTACACAGTACAGTGCCCATACATGGTAAGGTACAGGCAGTGTAATGTGTGTGGCATCCATTTTACTGTGTGTGCGAGTTGGAGAGAGGTGTCAGTCCCTGGGTCCCTACAGCATCAGTGTGTGTGCTGTGCATTGCCTCTTTGCCAAGGCCAGGGCATACTGGGCACATCTCTGTCTGCCTACAAGAGCAGGCTCAGTGGGTTCCTCCTCAGAGTCCCTCTGCGCCTGTGAAGACCTTGGCAATAGTGGAGGGGCTGTGTGGGCCTTCCCTGTGCTATTCCTGACGCAGCTGTTTCCACAAGATCATATCGTGTAGCATGGCACATACTAAGAGCATGTGTTCACATGTGGCTAGAGAGTACTGCAGGGCTCCACCAGATATGTTAAGGCAGTGGAACCGTGACTTGAGCATCCCAAACACATGATCTATAATGATACTGGTTTGTGAGTGTGCCTCATTATGGTATTCTTGAGTGCGTCTATGTATGCATTTCTGATGGGTGTCATCATCCACGGTTCCACTGCATAGCCAGCATCCCCCACCTGATGGCCATATGGGATGTCCACCCTTGCAAATCCCTGGTACAGATGTGAGGAATGCCAGATATGGGAGTCATGATAGCTTCCAGGGCTGCCAGCAAACACATTAATGATAATGCCCTGGGCATTGCACATGACCTGGCAGTTGATGAAGTGAAAGCCCTTGTGGTTTACTTAAACCCTACCCTGTTCACTGGGTGGTGCTTTGATGTGGATGTGCATGCAGTCTATGGCCCCCAGTACCTCTGGGTAGACTTCTACATGGTGGAAGAGGTGCATATTGCTGGTCCTCTCCTCAGGGGTGCTGGGGAAGTAAATGTGCTCACCAGCATGGGGTAGCATGGCATCCAGGAATTGGTGGAGTACCCTGGATGCAGATGCCTGTGAGACCCCCATGATGTCCCCAGTAGGTCTTTGGAAAGTACCTGTAGCTAGTATTCTTAAGGCTACACATGCCTTGGTATCCACTGGGATGGGTTCCCCTCTGTTTGCTCTGGGTCTGAGGTGAGGCCAGCACAGCTTGATGAGTTGCTGAAGTATGTCCCTTTCTACCCTGTAGCGCTCTGCTATCTCCAGCTCATGTAGGCCCTGGTAGGTTACCATGGGTCTGAACACTCTTCTCCTCCTCCTCAGTCTGGGGCGGTTGTCAGCATTATCCTCCTCACTGCCCTCAGCCTCTAGCACATACTGCTGTATCAAAGCAACAGCAGCTCCTAATATTTTATCAATTAAAATTCCCAACTGTGTATACCAATGGTGCAGGATTTGTGGGAAAAAACGGACTGAAAGGTGTTTGCATAGTTTATACTGGTGTGCTGCAGATGCTGCCTGTGTGATTGGCTGAGTGTGATACATTCCACCTGCCAGCTATATTATTTGTACTTGAGTGCCTGTATTCTGCTATTTCCTGTTTTTTTTTTCTTCTTCCCATTTCCGCACTTCTGCCCCATGCCGCGCAAACCCGCTGCTCAAATGTAAAGACTTCTGCTATTTCCATTTGTTTATAACCTGGTGCACGCCATGCAAACCCATTTAGCTAAAGTAAATAGCACTGAGCAGAAAGGGCTCTCTCTTGGATGCGACTATGCTTCCCATTTCTTGGAAGAAGCCTCAGACACACACCCTTGCTTAACTTTACTTAGCTGAGCACAAATAGAAGCCGCGGAGCTCCAATGTGTTTACACCAAGCATGACACACACCCTTTTCATGTCAGCTGGTTCTCCTGCTTATACCATTGCATTATAACTCCTACATGGTTAGGTGCATGCAGGCAACGGTCTCCCATTTTGCTATTCAATAAATTTAGCTCATTTGCATACACCACTGCCTTAGTCTCTTGTTGCACCACTACACCGGAGCCTATGTCCTTAGCAACCAGTGCTACCTATTATTGTTTTGCTTCTGTATGCTACTTTGAGCTGTCATGCCCCCATTTTGATTTTTGCAGAAATGTACATGGTTAGTAACCAAATACATTTCTGCAGCAGACACTGCTCTGATCCGGATGCCTGTCTGCTTACTGAATCACTAATTCACCTCATCTGCATGGTTTTCACCAGCAAATGAGGTAATTAGCATTATTCTGTGGTGTCTATGTCAGAATAGTGCTACAGGGCTTGTGCACACCCTCAGCCTTGTTTACTGGATCGCTCAGCAGCCATATTCCATGCAGAAGCTGCTACACTATTCTGACACAGGTATTTAGCATTATTGAATCCCAGCCTTTGTGTAAAGATACAATACCTTTAGCTAGAACTTAGGTACTAAATCTAGGATCTGAGGTTTCCATTTAGGAGCTTTTCTTAAATTTGTCTCAATTTCTCTGGCTGCTACTTCATCCTTTTTTATAATTTCTGTATAAGAACTCCTTACTGTTTCTTTTAATACTTCTATCCTTCCAGCATCTTTGTTATATTCAACAGGGTCTTCATAAATATTTCTCATAAATGTGTCTATTTCTTATTTTTTGGTGGTCTTTCTATTGCCTCCATTTTGTTTTCCATTTCACTATAAAACCTTTTTGTCATCAGTGACTTGATATTTGTATTTTTCTTTTATATTTACATGTAAATCTTCTCAGTTGTTCTGCTTGTGCTGATATCACCTGTTTATTACTGGCAACAGTGTCTGATAAATCTTGGTTTGTTTTGATACTGTGCATTGCCTTTACCACATCTATCTTTCTAAGGATTTTGATGATATGTTCCCTTTTCTATATTCTCTGATATTTCTGTCTTAATTGTCTTATTGTTTCACCTTTTGATACCTCCATGGTGGCATTCTACGTGTTCCATTTCCTTCCATTGTTACTTTAGCATTTGCGGTAACACTTTATCTGTTAGTTTAGCTGCACAGCAATCTAGCCTATTAAATATTTTTCCCTAGAAGTCTTGTCAGATGTAGTTCAGACAGGATTTACTAACCTTTAGACATTTTAAGAAAATGACACATTTTTATTTCAGTTTGTTTCAAAACTCTACAAAAATGTTGTCAGTCTTAGGCCACGTGTCAGCTCTTATTGTTCTAAATGCTACATTGAGGGCGACTGAGAGAAATTAAATAGTTCCTATAGAATCTTTAGAAATAGGCAACATCCTTGTTTAAAAGGATTTTTCCACTGTTTTCTACACCGATAAAGAATTGGCTTAGATAAATGTACAAACAAATGTTGGAAAAGGATTCTGTTTATTCTCTACCAACAAAAATCTTGACAACAAACAGTTTGTGTATAAGCTGAGGAGCACACATCAACAGATGAGTGCCCCAGTAACAGTTGCTTGTCTTTATTTAACTGATACATCCCTATGAAAAAAATTACTACAATGGAGTTGTCTATTATAGCTTCATAGGTTCATAGGTAGGTACTAGGCTATCGGCCCTGGGGCCTATACAAGCCCAGCTAAAAAGGTACCCTGGCTTTTGCCACCCAAGAAAATTATTTTCCTGTACCACTGTCGAGTAGAGGCACAGAGGTGATCCCCGGGGTGAATTTCCTATTTCCCATCCAATCATCAAGATTTTTCTTGAAGAGTGCTAATGAGGAGCTTTGTTTGATATAGATACGTAGTTTATTCCAGAGTATGGGAAGTCTCTGGGACAGGAATCTATCCCTCTGGCATGATCTGTTTATTGTGGTGACAAGGTTTAGGTCCCTAGAGCGTGTAGCTCAGAGGGATTGGGATTTCTTTAAGTGGAGCATGTCCAACAGCTCTGGGTTTGACATAGCTTTGTATGTTTGGCAGAGATCACCTCTGAGTAGGCGATATGCGACAGAGTAAAGCTGGAATTTTTTGAGACGGTCTGCGTAGGGCATCTGCTTGAGGCCAGTAATCCTCTTTGTGAGGTATTTCTGTGGCCTTTCCAGTTGTTGTACATGTCTTGTGAGGTACATACCAAAAGGGGCATTGTACTCAATAATGGGGCTAATGAATGATGAGTAGAGGGGAACAATTACCTCTTTTTTTCTGGATGAGAAACCTTTTGTGATGAGGTGTGCCATGTAAAAGGATTTCCTGACTACTGTGGTGATGTGATTGTCAAAGGAGAGACTACTGTCCACTTGTGTCCCAAGGTCTCTTATCACACTTTCGGTGTTAAGTATACTACCGCCTATGTTGTAGTTCATGGGTACAGAGTTTTTACCAAAGGGGATGACAATGCACTTTTTGGCATTGAGCTTGAGGCCATGGCTTTGACACCAGGCATCTGTCTCAGTGAGGCCCTTTTGTAGGATGTCCACATCGTTAGGAGTTTCGATTATGGCTCCTAGTTTTCAGTCATCTGTGAACTCCGTTAGTCAAAGACATTCTGTGTTAGCCTGTACTTCAGAGAAGTAGATACCAAACAGGAGGGGACCCAAGACTGAACCCTGTGGTACTCCACTTGTTACTGGTCTGAAGTCGGATTTGGAGTCTGCTACTTTCACAGTGTGGGTTCTGTCAGTGAGCCAATTGGCAACCCATCTTGTGACATAGGGATTTATACCTAGTTTAGTGAGTTTATCTATAATTCCAGAGTGGGGGATGGTGTTGAAAGCCTTGGCAAGATCTAGATAGGCTGTGTGAACCACCTACCCTTGTCTACGGCTTTGGTGACTGCTTCAAAGAAGTCTATCAGGTTTAGGAGACATGATCTGCCTTTTACAAACCCGAACTGGGTGGGGTCCAGAGTTTGGAGATTGCCAATGTCTTTGTTTATAAGTTCCATGATGATACGTTCCATGGCCTTGCAGACCAGGCTCATCAGGCTAATGGGGTGGTAGTTCCCGGGGTCCATGGTGGCTTCCCCTTGTCGAGTGGGATAACCATCGCTGTGCACCATTCAGCAGGCACAAAGCCTGAGGTGAGGCTATGATTGAACACGGTGCTTAGGTGGGGTGCCAGTTCGTTCTGTAGTTCATGTAGAATGCAGCTTGGGATGTTGTCTGGTCCCATGGATGCTGTGTTCTTGGCTTTATAGAGTATGGTTTTTACCTCTGCAGCCGTGATTACAGGAACTTTGCATTTTTCCGGTATAGAGATGGGCTCTTTAGGGGGTGTGAAGGGGGTAAAGTTAGCACTGAACCTATCTGCCAGGATGTTGGCAATGTCAGTTGGGTCTGTATATTTAGTGCCATTGTGCTGTAACTCAGAGCAGATCTGAGTGTTGCCATTGGGATTCTTGACATAGCTATAGAATGCTTTGTGGTTGTCTTTAGAATCAGTGGTGATTTTGTTTTCATAACTAGCTTTGGATGATTTTATCAGGAATCGCAGCTTCTTACTGAGGCTGACAAGGGAACTCCTCCACTCATGGGATTTTACTCTCTTTTGTAACAGTTTCTTCCTTCTGTTGTACAGTTTGTTTATGGCAGGGGACCACCAGATTTGCTTCCTTTTTTTGGAGGATAGCATCTTGGTTCTGTTTGGGATAGCACGATCCATGCACTCATGTAATTGCTTATAAAGTGCAATTTTGTAGGCTTCAGTAGTTGTAACTGTATTGTCCATCTGCATGGGTGTCATGACGTTCACCACTTCTGTCTTAAGAAGCATGAAGTTGGCTTTGGAGAAATTGTTTACCATGGTTTCCTTAAAGGGGGTGGGGCAGGATGTGGATATCTAGGGTAATTAGCTTATGGTCGGATCAGGCCAATGAGGCGTTGACTTCAGATGTGGAACACCGGTCACTCATGTTGGTAATGACTAGATCTAGGATATTGTTGCGCCTAGTGGGGTGTGGATAAGTTGATCCAGGGCATTGGAGTTTATGAATTCCAGAAAGCGTTGAGTGAAGGAGTTGGTACATGAGTAGTGTTCCCAGTTAAATGTGGGGTAGTTGAAATCGCCCATTATTAGGGTGTTTAGTTGAACCCTAATATTTTCCAGTACATCAAGAAAAGAGAAGTGAGAATCCTGGGGCATGGTGGGTGATCTGTAGCAAGCTACAATTTGGATTGCAGTTTTCCCCAGAGTTAGTTGCACTTGGATAACCTCGGCTGCATTATGCTGAGTAACTAGCCTGGAGGTGTGGATATCCTTAATGAATATGGACACACCTCCACCTTTGGTGTTTTGGTCCAGGTTACATGGCCGAAAAGTGTGATATGAGTTATAGCCTGGTAGTGCAGGGGTGCTCTCTGGAGCCTTGAACCAGGTCTCATTCACAGCACAGATATCGATGTTCTCCATTTTAAGGAGTGCCTCGAGTGAGTGCATTTTGAGATTTAGACTTCTAGCATTGAGTAACATCACCCTCAGTTTTTGCTTGCCTGTTCCTGTTATGGTGGAGAATTTGTCATTTGAACCTTGCCTTAAAAAGGCACTATAGGGGCAGCATGAACCTTAGCCAGTATCCAGAATCCCAAGGTTGACAGGTGCAGACCATCTCTGGCAAAGCATCATGGTCTGTCGACCATGTCATCCCAGGCAGACAGATACTGGATCCCTTTAGAATGGCACCAAAAGCTTAGCCAATTGTTGAAGTCAATCATTTTGTCCTTGTACTGCGGCATCATTCTGGGTGATGACAGAATGCTACTCAGGGCTAGGGTCATACCTGCCTGGGCTACAAGATCGGAGAGCTCTTCCATGTCTCTTTTCATGTAGTCCAGGGAGGTACGTCTCAGGTTGTTCACACCAACATGGACAATGACAGAGTCATATTTGTACTTGTTGTGGAGTGACCTGAGTGTGTGGGTTATGTGGCGGATCCTGGCACCCGACAGGCAGCTGACAGTAACATTCTCCTTGTTTAGCCTGGTGAGTGGGACATTAGTGTGCCTGACTATAGAGTCACCTATGACTAGTGTGCTGGGTATGTTGTTTTGCCTTATTGGCTGTGGTTGAGTGGCACACTGAGTCTGCGGGCTATGTGTCATTTGGGTTGTGTTGGGGAGGTGGAAGTTGCTTGCATTTCTGCTTTGGAGGTCTCTGTTGCTTGAGCAGATTATTATTGAGAGCCTCCACAAATGTTTTTGTGTTTCTAGGTGTGGATTTTGGTGGTGTAGATTTTGTGAAACTGTGATGAGTGTGGTGTGGTGCAAGTGTTCACCTTCTCTTCTTGACTGTCAAGTTCAGTCTTGATTGGAGAGAGCTTTACCTCCAGTTTGGCTAGATAAGTGCATCTCTCTCAGGTTGTAGTGTTGGGTGGTAGGAGGAGAGGGTTGTCTGTGTACATGAGGCAATTTCTACATTGCCCCAAGATGCCCAGATTCATCAGCTAGACAGGAGAGAACACTGGGAGCTGACCCTTGAACATGCCTGAATAAAAAAATGTTTTCCTCTAGATAAGTGAGGAAAGTGAGTACAAGAGCTGTTTTTCTCTAAGCAAGTGAGGAAAGTAAGTACCAAAACTGTTTTCCTCTCGTTAATGAGGAAGGTTGAGTGCTGTAGTAATTAGTAGGTTATTTAGTGCTTACAAATTCTGAACAAGTGCTGATCACGAATAAGCAAATTCAAGTGCTAAAACTAAGAATCTGTATCTGGACTAAACTGATTACAGGAAAGGGGGGAAACAAGTGCAAATGTGGGCTTTTAAATCAGAAAGTTGAGAGAGATGGAAAAAATGCCTAAACGGCCAATAACTACAATTTCTGGGCCAGAACCACTCCTTATGTGGTAGATAGGTTACCTAGTGCTTACCACTCCCACTGATAAGCTAGAAGGCTTCCCTCCAACACAGAAAGCTTGGGGGGCTCAGAAGCTTACATACAGTCCGGGATACAGCAAATCTGAATCTGGACTACACTAGTTACAGGAAAGGTATATATATATATATATATATATATATATACAGAAAAGTATCTAAAACAGCAGTAAAAACAATTCAAATGCAGTGCAAGCTAGCACACTTGAGTATGTAGCAATGTTAGACTAAACAGTTTAAAAAATGCAATTAAATTAAAAATGACTAAAAACAAGTGCAGAAGGAGTCTATTAGGTAAAATGAGGTAAAGATATGGGACTGGGGAGAGTGTCCCAGATCATATCTACAGTGGGGGCGGGCAACTGCAAAAGCCTCCAAATTTAAACAACAACACAGGAATAGGGAGGGTGGGAAAACCAACACCTACAGCAGAGATCTGAAAAACTATACAGTGAAGCAAAAATAATAGTGCACAACTCTGAAGTCAGCCAACAATGATATAAAATTAGTCAAACAACAAATATCAGTACACAACTCTGAAGTGCCAGAAAAATATACTCAGCTCTGTATATCTCCAGATAGTTTGAAGAGCACTCTGTCAGGACACAGGAAGGCTCCAGCAATGATATAGATAGTCAAGAACTGTTCCTGCTACAGAGTACTGTATACAGACACCAGCAAAACTAATATATCAGAGGAACTTACTCTTCATAGCTGTGCAGAATAGCTAAGAACTGTCAGGAGCTGATCTTGTCTATGATGGGCTTAGCATAACGGTTAAGATCACCACCTCATAGACACAAGGTACAGGGTTTGATTCTCAACCCAGGTTATTGGCTAGGCTTAAATGGCACTAGTATTTACCTCTGAACCTATGAACATTCAGTTGACAGCAGTGCCTCTGCCAGAAGACCAGAACATGTTGCAGTTTACTGTGAGCATTTCATATGGCGCTTGAGAGACTGTGAAACACAGGCTGGGATTTGTAAACAAGTGTTGTGCACCTGTGCAGCACTAAATGGTGGAAAGCATGTAGGACAATGCAGACTAAAGCTACCTATATTTGCATTAGAGCGAGTAGAGTGATGCCTTACTGAAGAAATAACTGCATTGTAAAACACAGCTGCCACATTAAAGGGAGGAGCAATGCTAGGCTGGCACAGTGAACATGTAGAACTGCAGAAAGGAGTGTGACTCATGGTGAAAATCACCAACAAGGCAGGTTTGTAAGATATGCACTGTCTCTCTTTCTCTCTCTCTCTTTCTCACACACACAGAAACAGAAACATGCACACAGAAGCTCCACAATCACTGCCACTCTAGATAACCTACTGAAGGTTAGCACAACAAAGTATCAATACAGTTACTCGCAGAAATAGGGAGGAAAGGGAGAGACTGATAAGAAGAAAAGAGAAATGCAAGCAAAGGAAAACAACAAGCGTAACTTTAATGAATGATATGGGAAAGAAAGGAAATTTTCTGGGGCTGAGAGCCCCATTTAAAATGCATAAAGAACAACAGTTGATGAGGTAGATAGACAGGAGCTGGTTGTGAATCAACAAAGGGAGAAAGGAAGGTAGTATGGGGTAAGAAACATAACATGTGGACACAGACAGGGGTTTAATGCACATAAATGGGGAGTACAACAGTGGATTTACATTGGCAGAGGTTGGGCATTTGATGATGATGAGGAGGGGTGGACAACAAACAAGGTAATGGGAATGACACAGTTGGGAAGGTAACATCTGGATTGGAATAGAGTAGCCACTATGTATACATACCTGGCTAGCCCAGATTGCAAAGCAAATACATCAGTCACCTTGCTGATGCAATGAAGAGATTGCACTTCTAAAGACAGGATTGTCAGGGACCTCTGGCACTGGATTGACAAGCTGCATTGGGAGGTCATTCCCAGTGCCAAAACACAGATCCAGCTGTCAGTGAAACTCAGATAACACCAGCATCCACAACTGATGCCAGTAAAATAAGGGAAACACCTCTGGTCCCCTGTCAGAAGAGAAGTCTGTGCCTTTCTCCTGAGAAGTGACCACAGAAGGCAGCAGTTATCACACCAGGTCTCCTTTGGCAGAGTGACCTCCATCCTCCTGCTAAAAAGTAAACCTGGCAGCTGAAAATGACTCAGTGCCACAGGTATAAGCCAGCTCATGCTAAGGCAACAACTGCCACTCCATGACCTTGGCCACAACTATACCTTCATAAGGAGAAGGAAAGTTAATGCATTTGTAACTATACATGATGCATATACAGTTGCAGTTACACAGTGGAGTGCCACACATGGCATACACAACCAACTGCAGTGATAATTGTTTCCATCTCCAGCAGCACTCTACTATTTTACTTCTCCCTCCTCAGCCACATTAAAAGGAAGTATCCAGCTCCAGATATACAAGGTAATACAAAAAAAGGAAGAGCAAATTGCTTGCATGTCCAGTACTGGAACACATTGCTTGCGTGTCCAGTGCTATCTTTCTCTTTATCTCTCTCTAACCTATGTCTTCCCCTGCTGAAAAAGGTCAAGGCAGTGCTACTGCAAGTTGCTGTACCAATAGTGACACAGCTGTGCAGAAAGGCTGATGCCAGTAGCACCATTCACCTTTATGACAAGCTTATGCCAGTTATAATCTAGACACAAACATGCATCATACTGCCTCAGCAGTTAGTATGAGAGGTCCCTGTGCAGGAATAACAAGAATATCTTGTTCTCCTTGGCATGCAGTGCAGGATCCCTGTAGTTCACACAGACTGAGGAAGCCATTACCACTACAGTGGTTCATTCATGGAGAGACATGGTAGCCGCATACACACAGATAAGCATTTGGATATCACATAATATGCTAAGTATTGCAACAAAGAGACAATAACACACCTTTGTAGCAATGTGCCATGAAGGTGTAGGTCCACATATGCTGTGTGCATAAGCTTATTATTCACATGGCCTTCAAATGGAATGCCCAAGTATGGCTAGTCCCAGCTAGAGAGGGTAGCACACTGTGCTCCAGAGGTAATTCAAAGACAGTGTCACTAAACTGATCTGTTAGTATATGTGTCCTGCTATGAGGCACTTATTAGCATGATATAAAGTGTGGGCACCATTTTGCATGAGAATATACAGAAAAATTGCATTTCACATGCCTTTACATGGAAACAAATATACCGATGGCTGAAAACTCACCTGGTAATGTAACTCAGGAATGTAATTAACACACAATGTGGATGACAGTAATGGTTAAACAAATAATGTGGAGTACATATGAGCAACAACACAGCACACTAGCATGTCACTGTCATATCCAGCTGATATTAGTAAAGGAAAGGACACAGGAGACAAGAAGGCCATTTACATAGAGGAAGGCAATGCAAGACACTGTAAGGGAGAGGGGGTGTAACAGGGTGTGCAAACTATTACAAGGGGCCAATAACTAGAAGAAAGAAAATGTGTACAGAGTCCATGCACATTGCAGCAGAGTGTACATGACAGGGTTGTATGCAGCGGTACAGGGGACAGAGAGATCAATGTAGAATGGAAGCTGTATGACTTATATAGACTTAAAACTACAAAGTAGCAGCTGACAGAAAACTTTCTTAACTTCCCCACCACCTCTGCTGAATGTTTTCAAGGGGAATCAAACATGGAGTTTAAATACACCCACACACAATATATAAATTATCCAATTAATCAAACAAATTAATCAAAACATAAACAAAAACTCAGCGTGATTTAAAGCCATATGTCTTATTTACTTAACAAAACTTTAGATTAACGAATGTCATTTCAGTTCATTAATTAAACCCAAGGGTGCTAAGGTTCTAAATTTCAAAATTAACCTGTCTTCTAAAATACTTCAAGCACAAACTATGCCACCACTCTTTGGTAAAAAGACTGGTGCCAAAATAGTAAAGGTAAAATGATTACATTATCTACATACATGCAACAGAATTAATCAACTTTTTGTTTCTAATCTATGAAAAATGTTCTTGTATTTGTGCTTTAACCTTCCATTTAGTTTAGCCAATATACCGTTTTGCATTTCACAGCTACACTCTACTCTATAAATTACCCTTTTTTATTGGCATGAATAAAATTCTTTCAAATGATATCTTTTTGCCTTAATTCTAATCTGTGACCCACAAAATCCATATTAATCCATATTATCCTACTTTATGCCTCTCCAATATATACAAAGCTAAGGCAATGCGATCTAAACAAGCTAGAGACCTGCTACAACAAAATCGTCAAATTCACCACAGGGGCATCCTACCGTAGTCACCACTGTCTCTCACTTGCTGAACTGGGCTGGCTTGAACTCCCTCACCTCCTTCAATGGCATAAACTCTCACTCATCCACAAACTAGTAAACCATCCACTAAATGTCCCATCCCTCCAGAATCTATTCCAGTCCTATCGCACCACCAGACCACTAAGATCCAGCAACAAAAATCACTTGCAGATCACTAAAGCCAATAACTCTGCTGGTGAAGCACTATTCTCTTGCACCATAGCCAAATTATGGAACTCCCTCCCACCCACAATTACCTCCATACCATCATGCACCCACTTCAAAACTTTACTAAAAGCGCACCTAAAAACATGCTGGCTATGCCCTTGCAACTCCCACTCTAATATCACCTACCCCATCTAACTACTACCTTTCTTTCCACTATACTAACTACCTTGGTGATAGCAAGCTCAAATGCTCATAAGCCTAGCACTTATACAGAAGGAACTTCTTATTGTAACATTTGTTAATGTCTGTTATGTACTTCGCAGATAAAGATTTTAGTTGTCTACTGATGTACTATGTTCTTCATCTGTAAATATGTTTGTAATTAATTGCTATGTTAATCAAATTGTTAATCACTATGTAATCCAATGTAACTACTGTCTGTTTATTTTAACTGTGGAGCTTTTCTCCCCGGGCATCCGCTGAAAATGGACCTATGTCCAGTCGGACACTCCCAGTCAACAAATGCAAATAAATTAATTAATTAATTAATTAATTAACAAATATTAAATCTACCACATCTGACCATCCCTTTATTCCCAGTGTGGACTTTGTTCCTATTGTTTTGATAGCACAATTTCCCCTAAATTCAAACCTGTGCTGTAAGAAAAAAGTAGGTACCTTACATACTATATTATGCAACTTGGCATCAGATCTAAGTATATGCCAGTTATCCTTGATAACATCCTCAAGTATCTGAGTAAACATAATATACTTGAGTATATGCGATAACTGTCCACTTTCATTTTCATTAGCATTTCGTTGTTTGTTTTTCAATTAATTCCTTAGAATTGCCACTTTCTGCTGACAAATATTCCAAGTCCACTGTCAATCCTGGTAAAGCTTCTTCATAAGTTGTTATATTTTTAATCTAATAAAGTTGCCTAAATCAAAGAATTAATGGGATGGCACTAGTAGCCTACAATAATTTATTAGCTGATGTGGTCTTTCTAAATTATTTACATAAAATAAAATCTCAATGTTTTCCTTCCAATGTAATATCCAAAATGTTTTCTTTGACTTTAGTGATGCAAAAATCAGCTGTATACCACAATTATTATTATTCAATTATCATTCAGAGCAATTTTCTTTTGTTTATTTTAACTTCTATAGTCTGACACACCTATCTGATATGTGTCACCCTGAGGTGTACAAAGCTTGACATGGATTCCAAAGACAGTCAACACCTGGAAAACTTCAATAGGCAGGAGACACAGGTGTCATTACAGACCCTCTGCATGAATGGCAGGTACATCCTGAATAAAGGTGCTACAAGCAAAGTGTATCTGCACTAAGTGTGAGCAGGGCGTAGTGCAGGACATGAATGCACTGTGTGGCCACAATAGGTCTGTACAGTGAAGGGCAACTTATATGAAACTCCATGCAAAGGCAAGGTTCAGAGTATTGCCAAGGACATGGCCACCACTGAGTGTGGACCATCAACACAGAAAAGACTCACAAAGATAGAAGAATTTCTGCTATCATTTGGGGAAGGGAGGGGAAGTAGACCCTCATATCAAGGAAGTGGTTTCCATGTTGAAGGAATGTTAACGATGACTGCTTGAGTGTCTTTAGGGGATGATAACATTTGGGCATATTCAGTATTTGCCCATATGGTACAGTAAACTTCTTGTGTTTCTACATATCCTTCCACCGTAAGGGAGAGATGGGAGATTCACAGCACCCCATAATTTCAGATCAGTCCCTGAACTGGATACAACACTTGGCATATATATTAGCATATGTGAAGGTTGGTAATTAGAGGCAGTTACTACCAGCATCATAATGTTGATTATTAGAATTCTCTGTTGCTTGTGTATCAATGTGCAACATCTGCATGGTGACATGGAACTCAGAGATAGAAAGCAGATGTTGCTGCTCTAGTATCTGGTGCCAAATGTAGTTTAATGGGTGCTTTGATGAGACACTAACAGCAGTTGTCTGGTCTGTCTCAGCAAGCTGTTCAGTCCATGGTCAATGGAGGTACAGATGCAAGGTGGTGGGACACATGCCAACACTATTCAGACTGCACAGATCACTGCTAAGATAGATATAGAATCACGTAAAGCCATGCAGCCTGCCACAGCCAACTGTTAGTGGTCTCATGGTCATGGCTGGTGATGCTCCTCAGGTTCAGTTGCTAGAACCCCTCACCATGCTGTTCACAATTTTTTCCATAAGTTTACCACTTCATTATCAGCTGAAGGCATATGGAGTACCACATCAGTGCTGTTAGTGGTCTCATGGTCATGGCTGGTGATGTTCCTCAGGTTCAATTGCTAGAACCTCCCACCATGCTGCTCACAAATGTTTCCATAAGTTTACCACTTTATTATCAATTGAAGGCATATGGAGTGCACATCTACTTGAAATCTTTGTCCAGATCATAGAAGCAGCTCTGTAGGCTCCTTACATGGGACATCCTGTCATGTTGCATGTACTCAGCCCTGCAGTTTTATACCTGCCATGGCACAAATTACATTGAGTACTGAGACTGTAGATCACCACAGTGGACATTGCCACTGACCACAGCACAGCAGTTGAAATCCCCTCCAGGAAGATGTGATCCCTTACTCCACACAATCTGCTAACAGAGTAAGGGTGCTACTGCATTCCCCTCTCATGACCCTTCCTCATATTATAATATTGCTGTCAGCTTTCATTGTATAGCTACAACCACCTATACAAGTGATGATGTTTGCAACCTGCCCACTCCTACCATGTATGGAAAAGGACATTTGTGATGCAGAACATGGCCAGTCCATGCACTGCCTTGTGCAGCCTGGATGTGATAATGCATTCAACATATTATTCTATATTTTCTTCATTGTGGTGTAATGCATGGACTGAACACCTCACTTTTGCCATTGCCCCAATGTGTTTCCCCTACTTCTTCCTCACAAGTGGTATTGCTGCTGTCTTTCCATGCCTGGACTGTATATAATGCTCTAATATTGCTGGTCCTACTGCTGTGCTGGGACCTTTTGCAGAGTTGCCTTGTTTTTATAGCTGTTTACCAAGTGACATGTTCTGTAACATGGCAGATACTACAAAGATTGTGCTAATGGTACTTTAACTGGTGCATATTTTATGCACTGCCTGATGTGTACAGGTAGCAGAAGCACCTCTTTAGCTGATCAAACTCTGAAATGTTGTTAGGTTTCAGCCTAAGCAGTAAAGACTTGCAAACACCTTGGATAATTAAAGATTACAAATGGTATTATAATGAAAGCAAATGAGGTAGGGAATAACACCCACACATATGCAGAGGACTTTAAGAAAGTGAGGAATTTACAGAAGTGAAATAGAATAAGCAGAATACAGCAGGGTGAAGAGCAGCAAAAAGAAGCTGGAAAGTCTATGCAAGAATATTTAGAAAGCATTAATGAACATAAAGCAATTATTTCAATTATTTAAAAACATGCAACTTTTGACAATCACCCCAGATCAACCAAATTGTTGACTCTACATGTGAAGCAGCAAAAGATTGAAAGGAAGATATTAAAAATCCACAGAATAAATGTATATAACAGAGGTGAAAAGTGACAACTATTAGAACTCAGGAGCAGGACTTCATAGCAAAAAGTGGGTTGTGTGGGATGATATATTGGACATCGAGCTCGAAGGGGATATTGACATGGAAAAAGGTATCTAATATCTATATCTACTTATTAAAGTAGGCTCAGCTATAGGGAGAGACATTTCTGGTCCAGCAATTAAGACGTGATATAGTATGAATAAATAATATGGTCACTGCTTAATTCCTGATTTCAAAAAGTGACAGAGAGAGATTATTCTGGCAGATTACTGCCAACAATAATTTGTTGAACGGTATTCCTGCTGTACAGTTTGCAAGCATTGTGACTTGTAATTTCAGAATGCAACTGTTCAGAGATCAGTTAATGCTTGCCTTTTTCTGAAGTGTGCAGTGGACGTTTTTGGACTGAACCCTCACATGTGAAACCTATTGCATGTGGACTTTCTATAACTGCTAAATGCTTTTAAAAGTCAAAGGTAGTTGGACTGCAGTAAACCATCGGTTAGAAGTAGCATCAAGATTGGATAGCAAGTGCTTTTTTCATTGCCGTTTGTCTGTTCAGACCTTTGATTTTGTGTTCTTCTTTGTAGTTTGTTATCAGCACATATATTCCATGTTCAAAGTGTATTGTCCTAATTTAATTATTTTACATAAAGTATTACATTATTAACTTTCAAAGGCTTTTGAATAGTCATTAATTTATTCTTCTAAATGCATGTGCATTGGTTTGATGAATTATTAATTGCTGGCTAATGCTTTTCAAAGACTGACTTTTTTAGCAATAGCTACCGCACAAATAAATTATGCTTGGCTTATTTCAAAAGTGGACAGCAACTGTGCTCTCACTGTGGTAAACTGACACCCAGGGAAAAATTATGTGTGTGTGTGTGTGTGTGTGTGTGTGTGTGTGTGTGTGTGTGTGTGTGTGTGCGCGTGTGTGTGTGTGTGTGCATTTCTGTGTATGTTTGCATGTGTTTATGTGTTCACGTGTGTGTGTGTGTGTGTGTGTGTGTGTGTGTGTGTGTGTGTGTGTGTGTATGTGTGTGTGTGTTTGTGTGTGTGTGTGTGTGTGTGTGTGTGTGTGTGTGTGTGTGTGTGTGTGTGTGTGTGTGTGTGTGTGTGTGTGTGTGTGTATATCTACATATATTTATAAATAGATAGATAGATAGATAGATAGATAGATAGATAGATAGATAGATAAATAGGTACATACATATAGAAAATTATCTTGGCCAGTTTTTTGAATTTTTGAGTTACTGTTTCTATGCTAGCAGTAGAAGGCATTGGGATTACAATAGCGTGGATGAAAACCCAAGAATTCAGTTTACATATCTCAGTATTGGGGAATAGTTTGATTCCATTCATCAAAAACTAGACTTTCATAACTAATATTGCTAGAAAGATAAATGTAGTGCGTTAATTATTCATATATGCAATTCTCTTCAAGATCAAGGTATGCAGCCTGATGACGATTTAAAATAAATCTCAGATAATAACTAATTAGCAGTATGCCACGGTTTTAACATCGGGTATTCTCCTAAACATGTACCAAGCTGACTGCAATGATACAAGCTAATTTTTTTAATACTTGCCATGGATGATGATATCCAATGTCCTCGATCTTAAGTAATTTGCTGGATAATAAGACTGTGTGGTGATTTAGCACCTCTGTATAGGAGTGTATGGATGTATAGCAGCATATGGATGTCTTCCAATGAAAAATTTGACTTAGTCTCAGGTGCTATTTTTAAATAGTTTTATAAAGTTCTTTCCTGGGAGTTTTTAAGCAGATTTTTTGATGCTAAAGACCCATTTGAAAGACCCATTTAAAAGCCAAGAAACTAACACTCTAAGTCATATAGGTTTAGCAGGAAATGTGCTCAGAATTCTAGGGGAAAAGTAAATAAGCTAAAAAGTTGAATGAAAGATGACTATATTGATTCCCATACAATGGGATAAAAATTCATTGTAATAGTAGTTTTATTTTTAAAATAATAGGAAATGGCATCCAAACATCCAGTGAATGGGACATTGAGAACTATATATGAATGAGTGGTTGCGTAACATTTTTTAGCAACTCTCTTAAAGAACTACAAAAATGATCTTTTAGTTTTAGAGCTGAAATTATCCCAGATATGTCCAATTGTTTGTTATACATATATGTATGAAATAATAGATTATCTTTTAAATATGCAAGTACCAGCTTGAGTAATTCCTACAAACTGAGCGATTTATGCAGTTGTTGGTTAGGGAATATGAATGCTCCCTGTTTTATCAGATGGAAGTATTTTCCAGAGCATCATGGCTGATCTTTATTTATATAACATCACCAAAATCAATATACTATGTATATTCAGGGGTATCGACACATTTCTAACAAAAAACATAGTTGGGTAGTTTCTTAGTAATAGAAAATTAATTATGTCTGATAGAGGAACATTTTGATGTAAGTGCTTTTCTATTTGTTTTAAACTTTTTTGCATCCTGTAAATATACTGATCTGTACTGAGGTTGCTAAGTCTTCCTTAAATGGGCATCCAAGAAAATCATAGGAAATGCTTCTGCCTACCCTTCCTAAATGAAAAATAATTAATTTTGTATCCTGAACTAGCTCCAAAGTGATCCATCATTACCAAAATTAGATACACATGTTTGTAATTGTTATAAAACACCACCACAATATTCTAAACTATGAATGTAGAGACCGACAGATATTATGGGGTTATTCCTGTATGTAGATTTATAGCTCAAATCAGGGAGTGAAGAGTCATGGTAGGTAAAGAAGATGACAGGCAAGCATACCTTATACCTAAAAATGACCAGTTTAGCAAAAAGTCCGACTATTAATGTTAAAATAAAAAGTGGTTAAATGAAAATTACTATGTACTCTGTTAGTGATATTAAGCAGAAAATATTACTTGTTGTTTATTGTAAAAAATCATTTGGAGTTGACTTTATCAAAGGACTTGTGAGCAGTTGATATAACAGCTGCATTTGGAGGTATTTTGGATGAATCATCTGTAGGTATGAGAGCAATACTTTGATAATGCAATTGACAGCATTCAAGTAATTCTTGCAGAGAAAACATAGAGGAATACAACATTTCAGATAATTCAGAAATGTTTACTTTTCATGTGGCCGTTAAGGCAATGTATATTCAGTGATCAAACTTTAAACATATTCTAACTGATGTGCATTACAGAAAGGATGCCAGAACTTACCTCTAGCCTTGTACAAGCAGCAAAAAGACAGGCACACAACATTTTCTGAAAAAGTAATCACACAGGACACTTTCAAAACTGATTACTCTGTAATGCAATGATGCAGTTTAGAGAGCATTCAAGGATTTCAGTCATTCTTTTCAGTTTAAAACTTAAGTAGAAAGAAACAGGACAGATCATCAAAGTTATTTTTCAGATGAGCTAGAAAAATAATTTGGGATTCCATCTTTTTGTGCTACAGAATTCTATTAATGCTGGTAGAAGGTGTGACAATGTGAGAGATTACCATCTGCCAGGAAAAGTATGGCAGTGGATGTGTAACATATGCCAGTATATCTAGCTGGAGAATTATATGTCATTTGTATATCAAACTGATTTGTACAGATGCTTGTGTTGAAAAATGTGTTTGTAAAGCTACTTGTATTAAAAACATACAAATAGTATGTCCTGCCGGACAGAAAAAGAATATACTTGCATGCCAGACTGTATTATAACTATTGAAAAATAGTATGAAATTTAATTACTTAATTTAGGCCATAAAGATTGTATCTTACAGTTCTGATTACAGCCAGAGATGAAATGGCTGTGCCAGAGAATGGTTTAGTAGCTCCTGTAGGAAGACTGGAAGTGTTTTATGACTACAAGAAGCTGCAACAGATATTAGCAAAGCTCTACGTGTTTGTATTATTGATACATATGTGTGAGATTCTGGGTCACTTGCTAGGAAAGGGAGGAGTATGGGAACCAGAAGTCAGATGGCCAGATGCGGGTGATGTAATTCTATAAACCAGAGGAAAAATTATGTTTTAGTACTAGATAAGACTGAAGTCTCAGACCACTCTTTTTTTGGAACCTGACAAAGAAGCACCCCTCATCTACTTCATCTTGCCTTGCTCTAGTAGGTGACCAGGGAATAGTAATTCTTTAAATCAGTCAGGAAAATATAGTGAGATTAGTTAATTACTGTTATTCTGTATCTATGGAAATCTATTCACTTTTAATACCTCCTGTGACTGAATCTCTAGTGTTTATTGTAAATAGATATTTAGTATTGTCATGTTCTTTTATTATTTATTATTAAATATATTTAAACTTTTCATTGTGGCTGGTGCTTTACAGAATATTTTAACCTTTGAGAGTATTTATATCTATTGGTGACTCTGTAGCCACTCCTAAAAGCCTTACTGCATTGGTCAAACACTATAATTGGAATTAATATTAATTTCACTCAGCAAAATTAGGTACCTTTGTAAGAGCCTTAGAGTAGCTGGCTTTGGAGTGTCTGGTGGCAGTAACTATCTTATAGTCTGGGCAGAGTGTATGTGTTTCAGACACTTGGAGCAGGGACACAGAGCACTGGTTTCACAGAGAGGGTGTTGAAAGACTTGGCTTGGACACTTGGCTGAGGACTCAACTCTACATCGGTACCAGGGGGAAGTCTTACTGGGACCTGGAGAGAGAGATAGGGAAATCCAGACCCCAGAATGAGTGCTTTCCCACTATGCTCTTAAGGGAAATTGTGCTTGATGCAGAGATCTGCATCTGAAAATACTGTGTGTATCTATTTTTGTTCCAAGTGAACGTCCTGTGGTGAGGATTCAGGCTCCTTGATTACTGGCTCAGATGATATCACAGAAGGTTTATTTTTATATATTTTTATTTAGTTTATGAGCATGTTTGAAGGTAGATTTTGAATGACTGATACCGTGCAGGTGTTCACAATTCTTCTCCCACCCCATAATTCACATGGTTTTGGTCTAGCACGATTATCTCTTTTTCATGCTGGAATTGTTTTTTTTTCTCTTCTGCTTCTAAGTGTTACATTCGGTCACCTGCCTCAAGTTTAATGTGTGTTTTGTTTTTCCAGTGAAAGTCTCTGTACTTTCAATTGGGTTGCAAAGTCTTGCTGGATTGGAACCAACAGTCCTTGTTCAGTCTCCTGTAGATTCTCTCTGTGCTGCACTGTGCACAAAGCTGTCTCCATATGTCTGGACGGGAACACTTCACATAATCGAATTATTAAAATCTCGATTTGCATATGGTCGAGACCATATGATCGAGATTTTAATAAATCGAATGTGTGTAGTGTTCCGAAATAACACTTTACTTACCTGAATACATTACGTGCACATAGAGGCAAGTATTGTTGCATGCCTTGTGTGTACGTAATGTATTTTTTGTTTCGTGGTGTTGGCAGGAAGTAAAGAAATCTCCCGTTTTGCACTTCCGCATACAGCGCAAGACGGGAGATTTCCCATCTCCCCACTGTAGCGCGATCTTGGAGTTGGTATATTTAAGTATGGGGGGTGTGGGGGGCACAGCCCCATAGAGGTGCAGGGGGGCGAAGCCCCCCTGCAAAAGCGAAGCTTGTGGTTTTTTTTTTGCTTTAATGGTTTCCCTTCAGAAGTTCGAGTTTTCGAAAGTCGAGCTTTTGGTTTCGGTTATTTGTAGTTCGAGATTTCGGAAATTCGATGTTCTGAAGTGAATCCGTCTGGACATATTAACTTGCTGATTTCCTCTGGCTTTACACTGCTTTGGCAGCTGAGCTATTGACATTAAAACAAATTTGTCAACAGAGCTCTTTTTCTGACTATTCCTAACAAAGCAGACTAGAAGAAAAAAATAGTGAGCACAACCAGACCTCTGTATAGCTTAACCTGTGGTTGCATGCAATAACACACCTGCCTCTGGTAACAAATTGGTTTAGGTTGAATACCATCAGTTCTAGTCTCTTCATCAGTAGGCACCAAATGTAAAGAGTCTTGTTACTACTGCCTGCAAAGGGTGTGACAGCAAGAAAGTGTTTAGAAATCTGTTTCAATGATCAATCCACAAAGTGTAAACTGGTAACAAAAGCACAAAGGAAATAAGCATTACTATTCAGGGCATTAGTTTCTAACTTCCACACCAAACTTGAACTGTTCAATGTTCTTGTACAGAATCTCATCACTTTCTCATAGGTTCATAGGTAGGTACTAGGCTATCGACCCTAGGGCCTATACAAGTCTAGCCAAAAAGGTACCCTGACTTTCACCACCCAAGAAAATTATTTTCATGTGCCCTGTCGAGCAGAGCCACAGAGGTGATCCCTGGGGTGAATTTCCTATTTCCCATCCAATCATCAAGATTTTTCTTGAAGAGTGCTAATGAGGAGCTTTGTTTGATATAGATAGGTAGTTTGTTCCAGAGTATGGGAAGTCTCTGGGACAGGAATCTATCCCTCCAGCATGTTCTGTTTATTGTGGTGATAAGGTTTAGGTCCCTAGAGCATGTAGCTCAGAGGGACTGGGATTTCTTTAAGTGGAGCATGTCCAATAGCTCTGAGTTTGACATAGCTTTGTATGTTAGGCAGAGATCGCCTCTGAGTAAGCGATATGTGACGGAGTAAAGCTGGAGTGTTTTGAGATGGTCTGCATAGGGCATCTGTTTGAGGTTGGTAATCCTCTTTGTGAGGTATTTCTGTGGCCTTTCCAGTTGTTGTAGATGCCTTGTGAGGTACATACCAAAAGGAGTGTTGTACTCTATAATAGGTCTAATGAGTGATGAGTAGAGGGGAACAATGACCTTTTTTTTCCTGGATGAGAAACCTTTTGTGATGAGGTGTGCCATGTATAAGGATTTCCTGACTGCTGTGGCGATGTGATTATCAAAGGAGAGACTACTGTCCACCTGTGTCCCAAGGTCTCTTATTATTCTGTCGGTGTTAAGGAGACTACCACCTTTGTGGATACTGAGTTTTTACCAAAGGGGATGACAATGCACTTTTTGGCATTGAGCTTGAGGCCATGGCTTTGGCACCAGGCATCTGTCTCAGTGAGGCCCTTTTGTAGGATGTCCACATCGTTAGGAGTTTCAATTATAGCTCCTAGTTTGCAGTCATCTGCAAACTTCGTTAGCCAAAGACCTTCTGTGTTAGCCTGTACTGCAGAAAAGTAGATATCAAACAAGAGAGGACCCAGGACTGAACCCTGTGGTACTCCACTTGTCACTGGTCTGAAGTCGGATTTGGAGTTTGCTACTTTCACAGTGTGGGTTCTGTCTGTGAGCCAGTTGGCAAACCATCTTTTGAAATAGGGATTTATACCTAGTTTAGTGAGTTTATCTATAATTCCAGGGTGGGGAATGGTGTCAAAAGCATTGGTGAGATTTAGATAGGCTGTGTGAACTACCTTACCCTCATCTACGGCTTGGGAGACTGCATCAAAAAAGTCAATCAGGTTTAGGAGACATGATCTGCCTTTTACAAACCTGAACTGGGTGGAATCCAGAATTTGGAGATTACCAGTGTCTTTGTTTATAAGTTCCATGATGATATGTTCCATGGCCCTGCAGACCAGGCTAATGGGATGGTAGTTCTCGGGGTCTGTGGTGGCTCCCCCTTTGTGTTCTAGAATAACCATCGCTGTGCACCATTCAGTGGGCACAAAGCCTGAGGTGAGGCTATGATTGAACATGGTGCTTAGGTGGGGTGCCAGTTAATTCTGTAGTTCATGTAGAATGCAGCCTGTGATGTTGTCAGGTCCCATGGATGCTGTGTTCTTGGCTTTGGAGAGTGTGTTTTTTACCTGTGCAGCCGTGATTACAGGAACTTTGCATTCTTCCAGTATAGCCATGGGCCCTTTAGGAGGTGAGGGGGGGTAAAGTTAGCACTTAACCTATCTGCCAGGATGTTGGCAATATCAGTTGTTTCTGTATATTTCATGCCATTGTGCTGTAACTCAGAGCAGATATGAGTGTTGCCATTGAGATTCTTGACATAGCTATAGAATGCTTTGTGGTTGTCTTTAAAATCAGTGGCGATTTTGTTTTCATAACTAGCTTTGTAGGATTTTATGAGGGATCTCAGCTTCTTACTAAGGCTGACCAGGGAGATCTTCCAGTCATGGGATTTTACTCTTTTTTTGCAACAGTTTCTTTCTTCTGTTGTAGAGTTTGTTTATGGCAGGGGACCACCAGATTGGCTTCCTTTTTTGGAGGATAGCATCTTGGTTCTGTTAGGGATAGCAAGATCCATGCAGTCTTGCAAGTGCTTATAAAGTGCATTTGTGTAGGATTCAGCAGTCGTACCTCTATTGTCCGTCTGCATGGGTGTCTTGAAGTTTGCCACTTCTGTCTTACGAAGTGTGAAGTTGGCTTTGGAGAATTTTTTTACGGTGGTTTCCCTAATGGGGGTGGGGGCGGGATGTGGATGTCTGGGCTAATTAGCTTGTGGTCAGATCTGACCAACGAGGAATTGACCTCTGGTGTGGAACACTGGTCACCCATGTTGGTAATGACCAGGTCTAGGATATTGCTGCCCCTGGTGGGGGTGTGGATAAGTTGATCCAAGGCATTGGAATTTATGAATTCCAGAAAAAGTTGAGCAAAAGAGTTGGTACATGAGTAGTTTTCCCAGTTAATGGTGGGGTAGTTGAAATCACCCATTATTAGGGTGTTGGGATGTTCCCTAATATTTTCCAGTGTATCAAGAAATGAGGAGTGGGAATCCTGGGGCATGGTGGGAGATCTGTAGCAAGTTACAATTTGGATTGCGGTCTTGCCAGAGTTAGTTGCACTTGGATAATCTCGGATGCATTAGGAGGAGTGCCTCGAGTGAATGCATTTTGAGGTTTAGACTTCTAGCATTGAGTAGAATAACCCTCAGATTTTGATTGCTTGTACCTGTTATGGTGGTGAATTTGTCATTTGAACCTTGCCTAAAAAAGGCACTATAGGTGTGGCAAGAGCCTTAGCCAGTATCCGGAATCCCAAGGGCGACAGGTGCAGGCCATCTCTGGCAAAGCATCGTGGTCTGTTGATCATATCATCCCAGGCAGACAGATACTGGATCCCCTTAGAATGACACCAGAAGCTTAGCCAATTGATGAAGTCAGTCATTCTGTCCTTGTACTGTGGTATCATTCTGGGTGATGGCAGGATGCTACTCAGGGCTAGGGTCATACCTGCCTGGGCTACAAAATCAGAGAGCTCCTCCATGTCTCTTTTCATGTAGTCCAGGGAGGTACGTCTCACGTCATTCACATCAACATGGAAAATGACAGAGTCATGTTTGTACTTGTTGTGGAGAGACCTGAGTGCATGCATTATGTGGTGGATCCTGGTACCTGACAGGCAGCTGACAGTAACTTTCTTCTTTGTTTAGCCTGGTGAGTGGAACATCAATGTGCCTTACTATAGAGTCATCTATAACTAGAGTGTTGGGTACGTTGTTATGCCTTATGGGCTGTGGTTGAGTGGCACACTGAGTTTGTGGGCTATGTGTCATTTGGGTTGTGTTGGGGGGTGGAGGTTGCATGTGTTTCTGCTTTGGAGGTCTCTGTTGCTTGAGCAGATTTTTATTGAGAGCCTCCATGAATGTAGGTGTGTGTTTTGTGTTGCTATGTGTGTGTTTTGGTGGTGTAGATTTTGAGGGACTATTTGATGACTGTGGTGTGATGTAAGTGTTTACCTTCTCCTCTTGACTGTCTAGTCCAGCCTTGGGTGAAGAGAGCTTTGCTTCCAGTTTGGCTATATAAGTGCATCTCTCACATGTTGTAGTGTTGGGTGGTAGGAGGAGAGGGTTGTCTGTGTACATGAGGCAATTGCTGCATTGCCCCAAGATACCCAGATTCATCAGGTAGTCAAGAGAAAACACCGGTAGCTGACCCTTAGACATGCCTGGATAGGTGCTTATTTATTAAGTACTAAAAACTGTTTTCCTCTAAACAAGTGAGGAAAGTTGAGTGCTGTAGGAATTTGTAGCTTATTTAGTGCTTAAAATGAGTTCTGAACAAGTGCTGAGCTCAAAGAAACAGATTTGAGTGCTAAAACTAAAAAACTGGCTAGTTCTAAGAGAAAATTTGAAGAGCAGACTTTATGGCGCCAGGAATAGTTTAACCCTAGCTAAGCGGCGATGCATAAAGTATATTTTTTTAATATAACAGTAGCAAATGAACAAACTGATTTAAACAAATTAATCAATAAAAAGCTAAAAACTGAGCCCCGTTCCAGCAGTCTTCGATTTCGAATTTAGTCTATGCTACAGCAAACAAGGCATACCAATTTCAGAAAGAAACAGTTCAAATAAGCAGGCACAACAAGCCTTTAACCAGAAACTCCCAGCTCAGAAGGGCAGAATCTACCCTCTCCTCCTAAAAGAGTGCAGACCATACATTCTTAGTGTGAAATAACTGGCCCGAAGCCCAAGTGCTTAAACCAGAACCAATACACTCTTAGAATAACAGACACTAAGCCTTCAATCAGCAACTCCCAACTTAGAAGGATGTAAGCTACCTGTCCTGCCACAACAGTGCAGACCACAAACCTTCTTAATGTAAAATAACTGGTCTGAAGCCCAAGTGCTTCACAGTGCTTCTCCATGAACAAATGTCTCCCAGCACCCCTTTATTTATTTATTGTATTTGCTTAATTTTTCTTTACCTGGGTACAGCACTATCAAATATGGCCACTTGCCAGCTCAGCCCAAAAGATACAAATACATTTATGTTTTATAAATGTATTTATTTATTCACAGTAGCTGCATTTCACACAAAGTTTTACTTTCTCTTTCTCTCTCTCTCTCACACACACACACACACACACACACACACACACACACACACACACACACACACACACACTATCTCTGTCTCTTATACACACATATACCAGAGAATTGACTGACTTTTTTGTTTAACATTATGTTAAGGCTTTAATGAATGCAAGAATATAGCTGAAATTGGGGCACATTTTTGTCAGATGGTGGGATTGTGCCAAGCTTGCTATCAAATGCATTGCTACCTTACTAAGCATAACTGGTACAGTCCCTGTCAGTTTCAACAAGTTTAATAAATTCCTCTTCCTAGTACAAAGTTTATTTTATGTCATACTATAGGACTAGATGTGTGAATTGCTTTAGAGTATTAATGCATAGGACTGGGATCGTGTATGTGACTGCATGGGCTGATAATCTCTGTGAGGAGGGGGTTATTTCCCTTCCTTCAAAATATAGTTGTTCTCAAGTTAATTATATTAAGAAGGGAGTGCATACAGCACAGCCTACACCATGCTCTTCCCATAAAGAATGTGTCTGTTTTTGTTTCTTAAAGGTAGCACCTCTTCAAACTAATTTCAGATATCTTGCTGTCAGTTAGGCTGAATTCACTGAACTGTCAATTGTCCTGGTCATTTTTACTGATGCAGTATGGCTTCAATTGTAGTTTTCAATGATCTCCGACTCTTACTTTAAATGGCAGCAACAGTGTTTTAGACTGAAAGGATAGTTTCAGATATACAGGAAATAAATTATCTCACTCTTATTGCCATAGGTTTTAGGGTTTAAGCTATTATGGCACATATTCATTCCTGAGTTATGTATAGAAAAGCAGTTATATAAGCATAAAAATGCAGATCAATAAGGGAAGGAGCCCTAACTATGACCCAGACATCTCAGTTTGATTAGTGGCCCTAGCATGTGAAGAGGCAGGCACAGAGGCAAGGGAAGAATGGCGAGTGCTGCCTCATCCATTCCAGGAGGTTGAGGGAGGATTCTGTATGTTATCTGGCAAGCCCTGGTGATGGGAATGGTGCTGTAATTACATAATAAATAGTTAATGGATTTGGTATGCCTGGAAGAATGGGAGTTACTTAAAACTACATGTAGTGGTACTCATGATGGCAAGCAATCCTGACCAATTAGGGTATATCAAAAAATCCCCAATGTACTGTCAGCACATGTGATATGGCAGGATGCTTAACTCTGCATTTCCCCTTCCCAATCTGCCAATGACCACTGTAGTCCCAGTCCTGGGAGGGGGTGCCAAGGGTACTTAATGTGGAAGCAATTGAAGCAACACCAGTCAGCTAATGGTCAGCTAGATCAGTACACAAAGGGGAGAAGAAATAAAAAACAATAATCCTTCACATTGTTTTATTTTTAAGCTGTCTGTCACATGGTTTGGCAGGAACTAGAGATTGTATAACAAAGCTGTTCAGTTTTTTTTTTGTATTGGACATTGTTATTGGTAACAACAGCTATCATAAAAGCACACTTTTGCAGAATGTGCAGTATTTGAGCAGACACACCTCATGCTAATACCTAAATTAGTTGCACATGGTTCTGTAATAAAGGTTAATTAGATATCTGTAACATTCATCTGAACAAGAAAAACCACAGAAGAGTCACATTCTTCAATTTTCCTTAAGAAACACACATATGATGATGTCAGCTTATAATGTCTAAGCTGGTTTTGATCCAGAAAGGCAAGACACAGATAGCCAATGAATCACATAATATAATGTTCATGATTTTGTTATGCAGTTGTTTGCCCTTGCATACATTTGTTTTCCCTCCGGGTACTTTTCTGTGTATAATTAGTTTTTAGTGGATTTTAATAAGAGTATAACAATCTTTGAGTACTGCGTCAAAGTGGTAGTAGTGTGTTTGTTGAGATTACAAGTACCGTCTGCATGGCAATCATTATGGACGTGGCTTCATAATTCAATAAACTTCCATTATGATAGGGCAAATCACTAGTTAGGAGCACTTATGTGCAGTGTTCGAAAGCCAATAAAATAAAACTCGTCCACTAGAGACTCCTCACATGATAGAATAAGAGCACTTTACCCATCATGTCGATAAAAAAGAAGATTGTATCTACATGTTAGTCATATTACTTGAATATTGTATACATTTTTCATTTTCATTTGCACAGTCATATGTGAAAAGCAAAAATGAAATAGAAATCAATATATGCTTAGCCGTTGGCTTTTAATAAAAGTATATTTGTGATGAAAACATGAGTTTTAATTTTTGTTACACCTGTATGTCAGACATGAATCTAGAATTGCATCTCACTGTGGAACTTTGTAGTCTTAGCAACTGAGACCCTGACAATATGTCTTAAAATTCTCACTCATTACCAGACTAAATAGAGGGCATTTGTAAGAGTAACAAATATGCTACCCAATCTTATTTAACTGTGCCTGAGAAAATGACTCATCTTTTGTCTTACAGTATATGACTTATCTCCTGTCAAAATACTGACGTCTGAAGTTCATTATGTTATGTTTGTGTTCATTCATGCCCATTGTATGGATAAGTAGGATATTGCTTGATCCAAAGTACATTAAATTAATTTAACATGCTTCTCATCTGATGTATGGATTTCTTACAACAACTTCACCTTGGAGACACATATACTATTAACTTCTTACTCAAGATATTGCAAATGATGAGGGATGTATTTTTTGGTTAATCAGTTCTTGATTAAAAAAAAAAACAATTTTAATTACTACTTTCTACCATCTTAGTGCAGTGATAAAAGTCTGCTTTATATTCTCATTTAGTAGAAAATTATTTCATAGACATATGCAATATGTCATGCAACATTATTTGTAGGTCTGCTCCTGTAAACAAACAGGTCACAGCCACACTATATTGTGTACTAGGAATTAGATTGCTGCTTACTAAAAGATGCATTTAGCTACAACTCCTTTTCTTCTTTGTTTTAATACCAGTACCACATAATCACATACCGTGGGTGCAGTATTTTATATATAAAAAAAAATATATATATATATATATATATATATATATATATATATATATATATATAAAATATGGTTTCACTTCATAATACTGAAATATTAAAACAGTGAAAATGAGAAAACTTCATAATATGGAAGCTCAAAATACTGAAAATCAAAATCCTGAATGCCAAAATACAGAAAACAGATAAGATACATATACTGACTGTAAACAACAAAAACCTAATTACATTCCTTCAAATATAAGTAGGGGGGCAAGCCCCCCTGCACCCCCATGTGGGGGGATACACCCCCCCCACACACACACACACCTTGCTACTTAAATATATCAACTCCAACATTGCACTTAGTGTAGTGAAGTGCAATCTTGGAGTTGATATATTTAAGTAGCAGGGGATGTGGGGGGGGTGCAATTTTGGAGTTGATATATTTAAGTAGCAGGGGGTGTGGAGGGTGCAGCCCCCCACATGGGGGGTGCAGGGGGGGCTTGCCCCCCTGCTTATACTTGGTGGAAAGTAATATGATTTATCTTGTTTAAACTCAGTATATATATGCTGTGTGTTTTCAGTATTTTGAGTTTCAGTATTTTGAGATTTCAGGATTTTGAACTTTCAGGATTTTGGTTTCAATGTTCTGAGTTTCAGTATTGTGATATTTCAGTATTATGAAGTGAAACTATAGACATATATATTGGCTCTAAAGTAATTTAATGTACAACTGAAAACAGTGATAAAAAAGTATCAATACCGAAAATAAAATACATCAAATTAAATAATATCGAGAAAGTAAAATTATTTCCTGTCCCAATATTAACACTAAACCCCCCAACATTAGCCTCAAATTCATCGGAATAGAGGCAGTGTTACAGGAAAGTATTATGAAGGAAAGGTGTAGGGGTTATGGTTGAGGGAAGGGGCGGTGTTAGAGTTAGCGTTAGCACCTATTACTAAGGTGGTGCACCCATTACAGCAAAGTGACTGATGCATAAATGCCTTAGCAGAGGCAGGTCCATTGGGAGAGTGCATAGCTAATTAGTATATGCCTGTCCCCCAGACTACCTCATTAGCATGTAGCATAGCCGCAAAGATGCACCACTGCAGTGAGGTGGAGCTGTCTCTGTGTTTGAAAAGTTTACTGCAAAGTGAGACTCAATGATGGCTTTCAAAGGTAATTAATTCCAAAATTGCTGCTGGCAAGATATATAGTATCTAGTAATATTGCATAGATTTAGAACTAGCCTCACATAAACAAGGAATCAGATCTGCCTTAATAGCAGCATTTTTTACTGGCTGCTAATATGGGTTGTAAACATTTATTAGAGGAAGAAGTTAGTGCTGAATTTGATTTCTGATAGCCATATAGGTTTCACCCACTTCAGTCCCTAAGAGAAAGTGAAAAGCTGTCATGGCTTCCTCTGCACTAAATGTTCCAGCAGATTCACATGAATAGAACTTAAGTTATTTTGTCACGGAGTTGATTCTAGAGCCTCTTAAAGTAATTCATCAATATGCAGTGCAATGTTACATTTGGAAACAAACTGGACACAATAAGAGGAAAAAGATGAACTCTGAGTACTTCTTGGATACCTATACAGTAGGTTATGTGAGAATTGACCTAGAATTGTGTGGGATCAAGAAAGGGTTTACCACTTTTTCTTTCGGCTTTTCCCAGTTAGCCACAGCGGATCACCTGTCCACTCATGATTGGCAGTGGAGTTGTTACAGTGTCGAGTTGCCAGCCCGGCACCCAACCTTCCACAGAAGGCACACACATGCACACACTCACACCTAGGGCCAATTTAGAGTGTCCAATCCACCTACAGCATGTCTTTGGGAGGAAACCAGAGCACCCGGAGGAAACCCACGCAACCACAGGGAGTACATGCAGACTCCACACAGAAGGCACCCCAGCCGAGGATTGAACCAGAGAACCTCTTGCTGTGAGGCAGCAACGCTAACCACTGCACCACCATGGACCTCTTTAATATAAATCTGTCTGGAGTAGCTTTCATGACACCTCATAGCGATTGCTGCAAATGTTGTATGTATGCCTGGATGGCAAATTAATGAAAGCTTTTTGAGCCACGTACAGCAGTATGTGCATGTATAATTCAGAATATTACTTTTTGGCCTGTCTCTATGGTCTACACTTTAAGGAAACAATACAGCCTTTCTCTAGACCAGCTGACTTTAATGATCTGGATTGTTATCCTGGAATGATAGTAGTATAAAAAGGGACAGCATACAGAGCATCACCATCTTTGATTTTATGTCACAGATACTAGAGTGATGCTAATCAGGATGCAGTCTCATAAGACACCCTTGAATCTGCGTTTGCTACGTCTGCTGCTATTAGTGCCAGGACTACCAAGGCTGACTTTTCTGCTTTCTGATAGAGCCAGTATAGACATATTGCTGAACTCTGTGGTAATTGATTGCTATGTAAGATGCAGTCAGGTGCTACACTGGGAAAAATACCCTAGAAGGCGCAGATACTCTTTTTGCTACCAGAAGCTCCTGTACGAAGCTGAAGAGAGATTATATAGACAATAAAGCATTGATAAATGTAGCTAACATTAATTTGTGACCATCAGTGAATCAGAGTGTCAGGTATCTCAGGTGTTTACCTGTAAATGCATTCATGACTGTCCACTAACTGCACAGAAAACTTAATCAATATTCATTCTCTTAATTAAAAAGCTGCAAAAATTTTAAGTGAATGCAGATAAAGTGGCTTTACATGGAGGCACTCCTCTCTGAACCCCCCATACCTCCATGACTTACATATACTGTCTGTATGGTTGCACAGCCGCATAAGTAAGGGAATTATACTCAAGGCTACAAGATGTTAGACTTTTTTATATGGATAATGCTGCATCAGCCAGATGGGATTTCAAAGAACTGCCATTAAACAAATGTGACATCAGCAATAGGTATCCAACTTTTGCAAACATATTCTGAGAGAAACATTGAGAACTGCTTGAACAACAGCTAGTGAAAGAGGTGAAAAACAATGTTTTTCCAAAAAAGTCTAAATAGGCTGGTATTCTTCAAAACCAGCAGATCACACTGCTAAAGTACTAATTCCCCAAATCTATACTGCCCATGACAAGTACATGGCAGGTCACTCTCAATACACATGATAAGGATGGAAATGGGGATGATAATGATGCGGAGACATTCTTGTCTGAAGTACCCATTAGCCTATATGGACGTCTCCTGCCATGAGAATATACAATTTCCGCAACAACTCATCCAGAAGAATGTTGAATAGCTTAACTAGAGCATTGTTTAGGCAAGTGAATTCACACCATCTGCTCTGTAGACTGTTACTGTTTTATTTAAGTACTCTCTGGAAGAAAATACACAGCTTTATTGCACTGACGTTCCAACAAAGTATTGGTCCCCATATTCCTTTCCCAAGTCACATACGGTAAGACTTCAAAACCAAGAGTAAGTTGAGAGACCATATCAATAAATGCATTTCAATATAGCACATGTAACATGAGGAAGTGCACTGATGTTAATAATATAAATGGTGGGTGCATTGCACAAAATGTGTGATATCATATCAAAACTAAGGGAATAATGGAAGCAAGAAAAATAAACAAAAACCTGACATGTTTTGGGGAGAAGTAAGACTCTGGTGAAGGCAGGATCGGTAAAAGAGGCAGTGGAGGTGCTGCTACTGCTTCCGAGGAAAAATCTACTTTATCTCTTTAGTGATGCTAGCCTCACTACATTTTACTGTCCTGGACATACATCGGTTGTGAATCTTCTTAAAGGTAAATCAGCATAATACCTTCCTCTACAATTAATCTTTTGCAAAAGAAAGAAGATGCTGTTTATTGTTGCAACTGTTTCTGCATATCTTGAAACCAAAAAGTTCAGACTGTGCTGAATAATTTTCCATAAGCTGGGATGCTTGCATGGAAAAACAAGCATGACCAACAAGGACTTGTTAAGGAAACCAAAGAGAATGCACTACTAATAATACAGTTTGCTATGACCGGTAGCAGGTCATTTTATTTCATGACTTGATAAAGTATGCCTTCATAGGTAATCACTGCAACTAAAGCACAGTAACTTTAGCTAGAGTTTCTGAAAAGTTTCATACCTATTGACTAGGTTTTATATTAGAAACTGGTAAAGAGACAAGGACTTAACATGAAGCACTTTTCAGAGTTAGATGTCTTCTATCTGTGTATTTATCTATTGCGTAGTAATTAAAGCAAACTAAACATGATACTAGTTTGTACCTCACCATTTGCGTAGAATGGACAAATTGAACTTAGGGGTCTCCCATGTTTACAAAGTACCACTTCCATTGCTTGGTTGATACTGCATAAGAACCAACTCTAATGAACATTCACCTGTGGATAATAATAAGACACACCTTACCACAGTTGCCTCTGTATGTCATCCTCATTAGAGTTCCCTTGATATTAAGATGATCTTTGAATGTCTCAATGTTGAGTATATACATGGATTAGCAATCTAATCCTAGAATTGCAGATTTATATATAAAAATTACTTGCAAGCTGACTTCTGGCTGGGGTTTCTTTCCTGGCCTTAGTCACCGTCACCTATCTGTGCCTGTCATCTGTATCCTGTAATTCCAATTACCTTTGGACCTTTGGTGTAACAGAAAATATTCAACCTTCACCTGCTTCAGTCATCCAGCACTGCATATTCCATCTTTTCTAATACTACAATTGGTGAGTGCATCTTTACAACCAGCACTACCATGAGGTGGGTAATTTGGGCCAAGATGAGGCAGACCATCATACACAGTTGGCATCACACCCAAATCTCAAGTGAACAGCCTATCAGTCCTAAGCTTGTCAGCCTTGTCCATTGATACATCTGCACATCATGTCCTAGTAAATGGGTCTTTCCTTTGTGTGCTGCTGCCGTAGCTGGCTCAGTTAGCTCCCACTACAAGTTCCCAGTGTGGAACCCCACTGTCTCAGCTCTTCATGTGAAGAACAAAAAAAAAAAAGGCTGCTGCTTTAGTTTGGTACAATGAGCCAGACCTAGGCCCCCTCCCTGCCCCATCAGGACTTCTTCTTTAGACTGTAGTGAGACAATTGTTATAGCTTTACCACCAGTGCTGAAGTGAAACTCCGTTTGTTATTTCTTTAACAGTCCTATTAATTTAAGTACATGGTCAGAAAAGTAATGCACTGACGCCTCATACAAGTCAGCTGCCATTTTCATACGTGAACAATTTCCTTTATAGTAACAAACATGACGTTTTGTTTAGAAAGGTCTGCCAGTCAAACTTGACACATATCTGGCTAACATCACTGGACAGAGGGATAAAGGCTTGATTATGAGCCTCTAGACCTGAATTTCATTAACAGTTTAAATGCCTGAGTATACTGGCAAGGAGGATGGGCAAGTCATTTCTGGGGGGTGGGGGATGGAGCTGACGATGTACACTGCCACTATTCCTTGGAGGATGGGTGACAATTCAGTGGAGTTATGTGGGGTGGCATTAAACTTATCAAGCCACTGATGGGTTGTAGACTTCACAGTGAGTGTACAGAAATGCACCTCACCAGGAGACAGCAGTGTGATCCACTGTGGGGATGCACTTTGTATATATCCCTGCCAAATGGGATACTGGCAAATGTAGAAAGCACCCTCTTAGCTGCCTGAATGTTGCTTACTGTCTTGGAAAACCTTTATCTCAGTACTCTGTGAAATTCCCAGAGCACTGGAATAGATACTCTCTGTCTGATTGAGGAAAAGCTTAATAGTTAGTAAGCACATGGGTAAATCTCAGCCAGAAAAAAAAAATACAGTCTTATGACAGCATTACAGAAAACTTTTATAGTGGACTAAAACTACATGGATTCCATCTGTGCCTCAGCAAATAATGGAATTGCTCCCACACAAGCCAATGGCAGGGAAAGGATGTATTTCTTGTGGGGCCAACACAGAATATCTAGACTGGATTTCAGCATAGTAGTGCCCTAAGAGGTTCAAGATTCAACAGCGAGAGTCCTAAATCTCTGAAGCATTAAGCCAGATCCAGCTGGTAAACCAGCAAGTATGAAAATCACTGTTACATAATAGAAGCATTTTATGCAGCAGGGAAAGCACTCCATCACCCTCAATGTTGGGGTTTGCACGTCCCACACATCCACTACTTAAATGTATTAACCCCACTACTGCTGTACCTTGAAGAAGTGGGAATTCAGACTGAGAATAATACCCAGCAATGGTCTGAAGTATTCCTAAATGGTATTACCCATGCTGACCCAGATAATATAGTTGGCTGACTTGCAGACATAGTTAATACTACCTTTACTCCACAAAATCATCAGTGAAATTTTGCAACTCCACATGCATTCCTTAAGATTAGCATTGAGCAAGTCCTGACTATGCCATCAAAAACTAAAATCACCTTCCATACAGGGTCTCACTGAATCTTCCTTGAACTTGCTTAAGTTGAGTCAAGCCACAGGGTGCTCCTGAGGTACAGAAAACAGCTGCTGTAATACACTTTCACAACAGGGGCCCCAGCACAGATCCTGGGAATCACAGACCCAGGATCCTAAGTAACCTAATTTGTAAGGCCGTGGAATTCAGTATCTCTGACTTCATAAACTACAGTATTCAAAATCTCATACAACTGGACCTACAACAGTTTGGTTTCATCAAGGACAGGTTATGACTATTCAGTTTTGTAAATTTCTTCATAAAGGTCAGAGAAGCAGTGGATAGGGGTCGTTCAGTACATACAGCATACATACAGCATATCTTGATCTGATCATAACCACTGAAACTATACTCCCACACTGCTGTGTAAATAAACTAAAAGTTGTCAAGTTAGGTTTGTGTGGCTAGCTGGATTGCAGATTGGTTGAAAGATAGAATCCAGATAATGAAGATGGCAGATACCACTTAAGAACATAAGAAGGTAAGCAGTGGACTACCCCAAGGCTTAGTGCTAAGAACGCTTATTTTTCTTTTTGGCATATACTTTTCTGACCTCTGTATCATAAACAAAGGTCTATGGATAATCAGATTTGCTGATGACTTTAACCTGCATGTTAAAATTTACTCCCATTAAAATGTCAAATTTATACAGCAAGAACTAATTTTTGCAGAAAAAAAGGTGTACAAAAAAAAGGCATGAATTCAATGAAAAAAAATTGGTGTTTTCATGTTTGGTAAACTTTCTTCATCTACAGCTAAGAGGTTAGACAATACTCCATTTCAAGTGGACATGAAAGTCAGAGACCTTGGCACCTGGTTTAACAAAGCCCTCTCTTTCAGCCACCATGTAGCAACAGTAGTCAGGAAATCTTTCTTTCTTCCTCAGATTATTTCTACAGGCATCGCCTCGTGGTCAAAAGAAATTCTCATCCATACGTACTTTGCCCTAATTAAAACAAGTGCTGTGTATAATATCCCTTTTGGCATGTACCTAACCAGACATATCATGCAGCTAGAAAGTCTTCAAAGGTACATAATTAAAAAGATTATTAGTCTTAACCCTTAACTACTATGGCAGGACTGAATGGCCAGAAGTCTGTATTCAGCAATTATTTTCAATGGGATAAACCACATTAGAGGTAACTGTCAGGGAATTTAATGGAAATTACAAGTGACAAGTGGAGTACCTCAGGGTTCAGTCCTGGGGCCGCTCTTGTTTGGCATCTACTTCTCTGAAGTACAGGTCAACACTAAGGGACTCTGGCTAACAAAGTTTGCAGATGACTGCAAACTGGGAGCCATTATTGAATCCCCAAATTATGTGGATACTCTACAAAAGGGCCTTACAGAAACAGATGCTTGGTGCCAGAGCCATGGGCTCAAGCTCAATGCCAAGAAATGTACAGTTATCCCCTTTGGGAAAAAACATGTATCCATGAATTACCATATACGTGGCAGTACACTAAACACAGAAAGTGTGATAAGAGACTTAGGGACACAGGTGGACAGTGGTCTCACCTTCGATAACCACATCGCCACAACAGTCAGGAAATCCTTCTATGTGGCACACCTCATCACGAAGGGCTTTTCATCCAGAAAAAAGGAGGTCATTGTCCCACTGTACTCATCCCTCATTAGACCCATTATAGAATACAACGCCCCATTTGGTATGTACCTCTCAAGACATCTGCAAAAACTGGAAAGGCCTCAGAAATACCTCACTAAAAGAATCACAGGCCTAAAGCAGATGCCCTACGCTGACCGCCTTAAAAACTCCAGCTATACTCTGTCGCATATCGTCTACTCAGAGGCGATCTCTGCTTAACATACAAGGCCATGTCAAACCCAGAGCTGTTGGACATGCTACACTTAAAGAAATCGCAATCCTTCAGAGCTACACGCTCCAGGGATCTAAACCTTGTCATCACAATAAACAAAACATGCTGGAGGGATAGGTTCCTGACCCAGAGACTCCCCAGACTCTGGAATAGATTGCCCATACATGTCAAGCAGAGTGCCTCTTTGGACCTCTTCAAGAGGAACCTTGACGATTGGATGGGAGAAAGGAAATTCACCCCAGGGATCACGTCAGTCGCCCTGCTAGACAGGGGTCCAGGAAAGTAAATAATGTGGGAAGAAATAGCCAGGGAATTGTTATGGCTAGGCTTGTATAGGCCCTAGGGCTGATAGCCTAGTACCAACCTATGAACCTATGAACCTATGAAAGGTAGTAGTGGATGGAGCATGCATGTGTGTGGCAGCATGTGTGTGTCACTGCAGAGGCATTAGTGATCTCAGGTGTGTGTGTGTGTGTGTGTGTGTGTGTGTGTGTGTGTGTGTGTGTGTGTGTGTGTGTGTGTGTGTGTGTGTGTTTGTATGGGAATGTGAATGTGTGTGTGTGTGTGTGTGTGTGTGTGTGTGTGTGTGTGTGTGTGTGTGTGTGTGTGTGTGTGTGTGTGTATTTGTATGGGAATGTGAATGTGTATGTGTGTGTGTGTGTGTGTGTGTGTGTGTGTGTGTGTGTGTGTGTGCATATTTGTCTGGGAATGTGCGTATGTGTGTGGGGGGTCTGTCTATGAGTATGTGTGTGTGTGTTTGTGTGTGCATGTGTGTGTATACATATGTAGGCATAATTGTCCAAATGAGTGTGTGGTGAGGTGCCAGATATCAAAACTCCCTTAAACTAACGTAAACTGTAATACAGGAGGGTGACCCAAGATACCAGGGACTACTAAATATTAAAGTCACTTTAAAAGTTACAAAATAATAAATTATTTTCTATATGAAGCATACTCAGAGCAATAAATATGAAACCTTAACATCTGGCATTGTTGACTGATTGTAATGGTCTGTGACAAAGGACACATCAGTTGTAAGAGGCAAAATCATGGACGCTGTGTAAATTCTGGGGTAGTTGGGAGGCTGTTTGTGTGTGCATGTGCGTGTGTGTGTATCTGTGTATGTCTGTGTGTTCATGTCTATAGGGAGTGATTGCAAAGGATGTCTGCGTCAATATGAAGCATGGGTCACCAGCAACAATTATTGCAGCAAAGTGCTTGATAGTGCTTGCAGTAATTAGAGATCAATTCAGAGACATGCATATTAGTGCTCAAAACCACTCTCTTAATATCCCTAGAAAAAGTAATGATCTACTCATAATAAACTTAAACATAAGAAACATTTCAAACATAAGAAGCATTTTAAACGTAAGAAGCATTTTAAACAAAATACAGGAACTTCATGCAAGCCTGTCTCTATATTTCCTTGACATAGTCCTTCTGACAGAAACCTGGCTCCAACCAGATATCCTTGATAATGAAATTCTTCCCACTGGCTATAGCATTCTCAGGCAAAATAGGAAAAAAAGGGGTGGTGGTATAGCCTTGCTTTTCAAAAACCATCTTACATTAAAGAGGATTAACCTTAACCACCCTAATATCTCCAACTTAGAAATACTCTAATCTAAAATAAAACTCAACCAAAATAAAAATATTAACATCATAGGTACCTATATTCCTCCTGGCAACAGCATTGACAAACTTGAACCATCCTACAATGGTCCTCCTCCCACAAGAGACTATTATACTAGGGGACGTTAATATTAACTGGTACTCCTGCAACTCTGACCACCCTACCACCCATATCAAGCTCTATGGCTTTACCAAATTAATTCAAACCACAACCAGGTTTGATAAAGCTACTAAAAAGGAAATTATCCTTAACTGGATTCTCATCAACTACTCCACATTTTCCTATAGTTCTGGTACCCTCCCCGATTCACTCAGTGACCACCTCCTAACATACATTATACGTCATCAGGCAATTCCTACAAAAAATTATCTACTTACCAAATTCGCAACACCAAAAATTTCAAGCCTCAAGATTTCATAACATCCCTTAAGCTCTACAACCGGAAACCACTAAAACCTTTATCCCTGGACAGTGCAGTTGACTATTTTCACACCACAATTTTAAATATACTAAGAAGAAATTAACACTACTAAAACTAAAGGAAATGGCACCAAAAACTAGCCCACTCAGAATTATTAAAAACAAAAAAGTTATATAAAACGCTTTTCATCAAGCTAAATAGTCCAACTTCTTCAGATACTAAAAACTACATTTGCTCTTATTAAATACACGCAAAGAGTGTCACATGACAATTCATTTACATACTTATTTAGGGTAAAAAATGCTTCATTCTTAGGTTACATACCTATACAACAAAAGGTACGAGTAAACAATTATCCCTACTATAACTAAACGTTCTAACATCTTCTTACATAATGTAAACTACTAAGTATATTTAAAAACAATAAAAAATGAAAACACATATTCCTTCTTTCTTCCAGTTATCTTGTCAAACTCTTCAGTTTCAAATAACACGAGATAGAACATGTTTCATTTAAACCTGGGTTTTGGCAGGCATTTAATCTCAGTTGCCAACATAACTCCAGTTGTTCAAGTATACTGCTTGGACCCCCTCTAATGTCTGAAACTATTTGGTCTATTATTCTAAATTTAAACTGATGGCGTGGGAAGTCTACATTATGTTTGGCCAATGCGTTTTCTCCTTTTTTTTCTGTTAATAGCATATAAATACTCATAAACCAGCTCTCTAAATTTCCTATCAGTTTTTCCAATATAGAAGGCAGTACATGAGTCGCATTGGGCCAGATAAACCACCATTTGAGTGTTACAGTTGAATCTGTTTCTTATTGAGTATTCTACATTTCTCACATGAAATTTTTGACCTGTGTCCATGAATCTACAATAATTACTTGACTCACGCTTATACATGCCTGGATTCCTAGTTATGTTTACTAAAGTTCTCTCCATTATACTTTGAGGTTATTTCCTCTCCAATAAATAATAATAGGAAGGTCACCCACTATTTTACCTATGTCTCTATCATTAGTAAGTAAATTCCAATTCTTTACAATAATTTTTCTCAAATCTTTTGCATCAATGCTAAATGTAATAATGAAACTTAAGTTCTAACTTTTGTTTGGATCAATCATAGCTGTCTCCACTAGTTCACCAGTATTGTTTCTTATAGAAACCTTGGCAACTCCTGTTATGGATACTGTTCTAACTTTTAATATTGGTTTGTAAAGACCAATTTCTCTTTTAGACACTAGTGTTGTAGGAAATATGAATCAACAAAAACAAATGGAAACACGACGAGAAGCAACACCATCTACTTCAAGTTACATGACTAACCAGAAAGGACATAATCCTCCGGAGCTTATTGGGGTACTGGATTTGAATGTTTGGCTGAATGAGTCACCTGTTTTTGGCAGCCAACGTGAATCAACGAATGAGGTGCAACCGGCCTGAGGAAATAAGAATACTAATGTGGCCAGTCTTAAGACATCTGATTACAAACTATTAAAACACAAAAAGTTGCAACTAGAGATATCTTATTTTGCAGAGTGTATTAAACAAGACATTGTGCCAAAAGGTTTAAGATTGTGGCAATTCTCCACAGGGTTAGAAGCAAGCTCTGTGTTCCATCAAGAACTGATTAGTTTCTTTAATAAACAGTGTTTAGAATTGATGAACCTTATATCCAAGCACTATCAAATAATAATAAATCAACTAGCTAGCGAAGTAGAGGAGTTGGCTAAAGTGATTAAAGATGATCAAGACTTCATCCGCTATGAATATGACTATAACAGGATTTTTTCAAGCATCAATCAACAAGTTGATAAAATTAAAACAACTAAAATTAAAAAAATAGAGTGGGATCGTAGAGATTATAATAATGGAACAGCTTATCCTAATCCCCCCCCCCCCCACAAATGTGGAACGTGATTGGTCAGCCTCTAACACAGTCATCAAATCAAACTAGAGAAAAAGAAGTCCAGGAAGAGGATGTGTCATCATTGAGATCTGCTACTTGTAACCATGCTACTGGGAAAGCAGAGTGGAACAACGAAAACTCAATTGTAGATGAACTTAAAAAAGAAGGTGATAATACAAGCAGGAACACCAACAGGTATGCCCAGGCATTACAATCCAATTGACAACATTTTCACAACACCAAGAGGCAGAACACCAATGCAACCAAGTCAACAAACAACAGAATACCTACAATACATGAGGGAAAGCAAGGAGAAAGAGGTAAACAGAACAAAAAGTGGAACAAAAACTGACAAGTGTATAATTATTACGAACTATAACCAAGACTTTAAAATTTATAACTACTCATCATTTGAGTTTAACAATGATTTAGTAAAATTATTTTCAAAAGGCTTGACATTTGTACCTACTTGTTTAGCCGATTTGGCTAGAACTTTAGTAGATTTTAAGTGTTTTGTTAGAAAATTGAACTTAGCATCCATATTTAATGGGCGGGAACCTGCTAACAATGAATTGTATATCCCTAGTACTTACAATCCACCCACCCATCCAACTTTGAGTGTATTTGACTGCATTTGCAAGTTAGATATCAGGAACTTGTTAAATGACCGTAACAGACCTTCACTGAAAGAAAATAATAATATATCTAGAAGAGAACTCAAAGCTTTACAGGATTTAGGACATCTTCCAGTTAGACTGATGAAGCCTGACAAGGATGTGGATTGGTAGTATGGATACTAGTGAATACAATAAGAAAGTGAGAATAGTACTTAATAGCGAGACATGCAAAAAAGCTAGTTTAAATGAATTGAATGGAACCTACAGACAGATTAATTCTTATTTTAACGATCTGTTTATAGAAGCCACTGTAGATTTGAATACATACAATTGTTTAATGACACTTTTTCCAAAAATTCCAAGGATATTTGGTATAACAAAAATACACAAGAGTGTCACTGATCCACATATGCTAGCGTTAGTGGATGCAAGACAGTCTATTACTTACTCAAGCGCTAAACTGGTAGACCTTATTCTAAAAAAGTATGTGAGTCAAGAAAAACACATCTGCACAGACCCCTGGTCTTTTCTATCTGATATAAATATTCTTGAATTTAGGGAAGAATATAATTTCTTTACAGTTGATGTCTGTGACTTATACAGTTCAGTCCCACATACAGAAGGTGTGGAATGGGTGTCAACTAAAATGCAAAATAATGGGGCCCCACCATCAGAAATTAGATTGTTAGAAGAACTACTAAACATTATTTTAAATACTAATTACATAATGTTTCACCAAGAGATTTACCTACAAGCAGTAGGAGTAGCGATGGGCTCACCATGTGGGGCGAGTATAGCAAATTTAGTTACAGTCCATTGGGAACAACAATTTGTGTTTAAAGATAAGAATATCATGACGCATTTACATTATTATACTAGATTCCTGGATGACATCTTTATTATACTAAAGGGAGACAAACAGGTAGCCCAACAAGCTGTACACCATTTTAATAACTCTACAGTGTTTTTGAGATTTACTAGTAACTTTGAGAAAGAAAACATATCCTATCTTGATGTTTGTTAAAGAGAGGTCAGAACCAATCTAGTTACATAGCAACAATATTCAGGAAGCAAACATATTCAAACACATTTTTGCATTTCACTAGTTCACATCCATATAGCCAAAAAAGATCTGTAGTTAAAAGTCAGTTAGTAAGAGTAGCTAGAATGGCAACACTTGATAGTGACTTTAAAGAAGAATGTGAACATCTTAAAACAATGTTTCTGAAAAGAGGTTACCCAGACTCATTAGTTGATGAATTGACAACTGAGGTAACTACTAAAAAAGAAATTGGTCTTTTCAAACCAATATTAAAAGTTAGAACAGTATCCATAACAGGTAGTCCCACAGTTTCTATAAGAGACAATACTGGTGAATTAGTGGAAACAGCTATGATTGATCCAAACAAAAGTTACAACTTAAGTTTCATTATTACATTTAGTATTGATGTGAAAGATTTGAGGAAAATTGTTGTAAAGAATTGGAATTTACTTACTAATGATAGAGAAATAGGAAAAATAGTGGGTGACCTTCCTATTATTATTTATAGGAGAGGAAATAACCTCAAATGTATAATGGAGAGAACTGTAGTAAACATAACTAGGAATCCAGGCATGTATAAGTGTGAGTTATGTAATTATTGTAGATTCATGGAAATAGATCGAAAATTTTATGTGAGGAATGTAGAATACTCAATAAGAAACAGATTCAACTGTAACACTAAAATGGTGGTTTATCTGGCCCAGTGCAACTCATATCCCACCTTTTATATCGGAAAAACTGATAGGAAATTTAGAGAGCTGGTTTATGAGCATTTATTTGCTATTAACAGAAAAAAAGGAGAAAACGCATTGGCCAGACATATTGTAGACTTCCCACGCCATCAGTTTAAATTTAGAATAATAGACCAAATAGTTTCAGACATTAGAGGGGATCCAAGCAGTATTCTACTTGAACAACTGGAGTTATGTTGGCATGAGATTAAATGCCTGCCAAAACCCAGGTTTAAATGAAACATTTTCTATCTCATGTTATTTGAAACTGAAGAGTTTGACAAGATAAATGGAAGAAAGAAGGAACATGTGTTTTCATTTGTTATTGTTTTTAAATATAGTTAGTAGCTTGCATTATGTAAGAAGATGTTAGAACGTTTAGTTATAGTAGGGATCATTGTTTACTCGTACCTTTTGTTGTATAGGTATGTAACCTAAGAGTGAAGCATTTTTTACCCTAAATAAGTATGTAAATGAATTGTCATGTGACACTCTTTGCATGTATTTAATAAGAGCAAATGTGGTTTTTAGTATCTGAAGAAGTTGGGCTATTTAACTTGATGAAAAGTTCTTACATTTTTTAATATTTTAAACAACATGGCCCCTATCAGGACAATACGAGCAAAATCTAATTACTCTCCTTGGCTCACTAAACAGACAAAATCACTCCTAAAAGAAAGGGATAAAGCGTGGCACGAATGGACCCACAAAAAAAAATCAATAGTTACTCACCAGACGTATCTCCAGCTAAGAAATAAACTCAAAACCCAAATAAGATTTGATGAGAAGAATTACTATACTAGCTTGCAAGCTACATACCAAAATAATCCTCAAAAATTCTGGATCACTTTAAATAAAATACTGCGACCAGGTCAAACTAAGACCCCCTCATCAACAGCAAGTAATCCCCTAGAATATATTGCTACCCAGTTTAATAAATATTTGACTCCATCAAAATCCTTACTAACCACAACTTCCCATCACTGCCCATCAACCTAACCTCTCTACTAGATAATAACAACACATTCTCCTTAAAACCAGTCCCAACCCACAACATATACAAATACTTGCTCAGGCTAAAACCCATAACCCTGGCAGCTGACAACCTACCCTCAACATACTTAAAAATAGCAGCTGAAGCCATCTCCTCTCCAGTTATCCTACTAATTAACCATTCCATATCTGAGCAATGCATCCCCACTCTCTGTAAAATTGCTCACATCATACCCCTACACAATGGAGGACCCTCCCCCGACTTCTCTAACTATCAGCCCATAGCAATCCTATCCCCTCTATCAAAAATCCTTGAAAGGTGTGTTCACACCCAAATACTTAACCATCTCCTAGACAATAAATTACTTACAAATAGTCAGTATGGCTTTTGCCCCTACCATAGTACTACCACAGTCCTTATTAGCTTCACTAACACCATCAGTCAACTTAGAAATAAAGGTGAGCTAGTATCAGCAATCTTTTTAGACTTATAAAAAGCCTTCAGTACAGTGTCTCATAACAAACTGATGACTGCCTTGTCTAAACTGAACCTAAGTTACTCAACTCTACCTTGGTTTCCGAACTACCTTATAGATCGGCAACAAGCAGTATGGTGGAACAAAGCTCTTTCTCCCTTACTACCAGTGACTATGGGAGTGCCTCAAGGGTCTATTCTCGGCCCCCTCCTTTTTAATCTGTTTATAAATAATCTCCATAATGCTACAACTCTAGCCACCCTTATACAGTATGCAGATGAGTCCACTGTCATATGTTCTGCTCCAATTCTACCTGAACTACAGAACTTAACCCAAACATCCTTCAATGCTATTGAATCATGGTTGGCAGATGCCCAATTAATCTTGAACCCAAATAAAACTAAACTCATGCTCGTCCACTCCACTAAATTCAAAACCCAATCCACTTACTTCAACATCACATCCAGTAATAAGACTTTGATTGAACCAGTACCATACACCCAACTTCTCAGTGTTGTTATTGATCAAAATCTGAAGTTCGACTTACACATTGCCCAGACTGTAAAAAAAGTACACAAGAAAATAGGTACCTTATACAGATGCAAAAACTACCTAACCACAAACTTTAACATAACCACAGCCAGAACTCATCTTGTGTCAACTTTACTATATGCCTCACCAATCCTTACCAACCTCTCCAAATCAGACCTAAGCAAGCTAGATGCCTGCTATAATAAGATAGCTAAATTTGACACCAGCTGTTCTCCTAGAACCCATCATTGTAAGGCCCTAAGACAACTATATTGGTTAGAACTATCCTACCAACTCATTCTCACACAATTCTGTACCTCCCACCAAATGTACTACAAACTTGATAAAACACCAGCTCTACAAGGCCTTCTCAATCCCCTTATAAGTATCTGTCCACTAAGATCCACTAATAAAGCTCTAATTAAAGTAACCAGGAGTAAAAATAGCTCAGGTGACTCTCTATACTCCTACTACATTGCTAAACAGTGGAATGCCTTACCACTTGAAATTATAACTATAAATAGCTTAAAAACTCCAAGCATCGCATTAAAGCCCACCTCACCAATTCCTGGACTTGTACATGTACTGGGCCTGGGTAGGCCAAACCATGGAACTAGCTGATTTTAAACTTTTAATTGCATATGTAATGAGCATTGAATTTAGGCCATATGACTACCTTATGTTGATTTTTTTCTTTCTCATTGTTAATATCTATCAGATTTTAAGTCTTCAGTTTGCTATGCTACCTGTATATAAGACTAAGTATTGTAATTGCACTCTTATTGTATACAATGTCACTACCAGCTACTACTACTGTAAGAACTGTCTTCTAGAAGCATTGTTATACAAGATTATTGGTCTTGTCTCCCACTTGACCAATTTATTCTGTTCTAGTCTTTTTACTGTTATGAATGTCTGTTACTATTTTTTTTCTTTATTGTAATATACAATTTTATTTCTGCTAACAAAATAGTTTACTAACAAGGGAGCTTTTCTCCCCGGACTTCCGCTGAAAAAGGGTTTTATGCCCAGTTGGACTCTCCCAGTAAACAAATGTAAAATAATAATAAAAATAATAATTAGGTGATATCAAGTCACATTTCTGCATAATAAGAATGATTTCCAGTTAATTCAGTCAAACCCTGTTAATTCGGTATTAATTATGGTAGCAAACACCAAAAAAGCAAATCCCATTAAATCATCCAGAGCACATAATCCCCGGGATTCATGAAGCTTGCGCCAGGTGCAGGTGTAGCGTTGGCATTCCAACACCAAATATGGCCAGCGAGTGATCCAGGAACAAGTTGTTTCCACGTGCACTACCTGCGTATGCTACACCCGCACAGCTCCCAGCCCTTGTATGCTAATTACCCCATTTGCAGCAGTATAGCATGCAAATGAAGGTATTTAGTGATCCAGGAAGTGGTGCAGGCATAGTGTAAGCATGCAGAAATGTAAACCGTAAAAAACGGTTTACATTTTTGCAAACATAAAATCAGAGCCATGACAGCCAACCAAACACATGTATTATATTGTTAATATATGCCAATGGCTAAATATATCACCATTGGCATAAAAAAACATGTACAAAATATAAAAAGAACATTTAATTTTTTTTCGCACTATCGCAAAGTTTAAGAGCAGGGCAGCGGTGCACAAACAGGATCGCAAGGAAAATAGAAAAATATAGAATAAAACTGCAATGTAACACATATCATGATTTACCCATAATAGTCAATGGCAGGCATGTTACACCACACCATGGTGCAAGGGTTGCTAAGGAGCTGTGACAGTGTTTTGCACAGTAGCTAGGAATTAGTAGGCAATGCCATGCAAATGAGAGGAGTAATAGTGAATAACAGATTCCCCGCTGGTGTAATGATGCACCTCACAGCTTAGGGTTATAACATCGAGGTGTGCCCTTGAGAAAAAAATGATATCAAAAGAGGAGTGTGTCACGTTTGCTGTAAGCAGATTGGAGCATTGCTAATCCGGTTTTCCCATAGCTAAGCAAAGCTGCAGGAAAGGGGTGTGTTGAACTGGCTATAGCTTTGCTTAGGTGAGAGCACACAAGGTAACCGAGCATGCATGTGAACGGAGATTAAAACGCACTTAAACTCGATAAATGGGTTTGCGTGGCACGCACTGGAGCTGAAACAGGAAGGATATAGGAAAAAAATGAGGAAATGTTGCAGCAGGGAAATTGGAGTACAACTGACTAATTAACATCTAGGAACCTACAGTGGGCCATTGACAACAGCTAAAAAGGCTGCAAGCAGCTACCTGCAGAGCAAGAAAGGGGCAGCTGTACTTCAAAGAAAACAGTAAAGTGTCACAGCAGAACAAAGCAGAATTGCATTATATCAGCTACAAAACACATTTTGCAACACATTACTGGGTAGAGAAAGTGCAAAATAAGAACGTTGGCAGGTGGATGCATGCCTGACAATGGGAGGGGATCCAGGTGTAAAAGTGAATTAAAGGGCAACAGATTAATCAAGGCAGGGAAGCATAACTCCACACTACAGGCCCCACACTTGCAGTATTCACTGTAAAACCCATAGTTAAGATACCCTGCAGCTGGAATTGCTCATACATAGCCCAGAACATCAGCAGCATCCATAACACAATATTATAAAGTGTGAAAGCACCTCACACACACTTGTGTATTCCCATACACTCTGCACTATTCATGTATACATATGGGAAACGTTTAATATGTACATGTTAGGGGCTGCCATAGCTTTGATCCACCAGCATGTGTTGGAGATTGTAGGTGGTGTGGAGGATGATGCTGACAACAACCTCAGGCACAAGAGGAGGAGAAGAATGTTCAGACCCAGGGTAACATACCAGGGGCTACATAATCTGGAGATAGTAGAGCGTTATAAGGTGGACAGGGACACCCTACAGCAACTTGTGGAGCTGTGCCGGCCATGCCTCAGAGCCAGAACAAACAGAGAGGAATCCATCCCAGTGGATATGAAGGTATGCATAAGACTGAGAATACTAGCCACAGGTACCTTTCAAAGGCCAACTGGGGATATCATGGTGATCTCACAGGCATCAGCATCCAGGGTACTTCATCAGTTCCTGGATGCCATGTTACCACATGCCAATGAGCACATATACTTCCCCTGAATGCAGGAGGAGATTGCCAGCAATTTGCGTCTCTTCCACTGTGTGGCAGAATACCTGGAGGTACCGGGTGCAATAGACTGCATGCACATGCACATCAAGTCACCACCCAGTGAGCAGGGTAGGCGCTACATAAACCGCAAGGGATAACCCTCCATCAACTGCCAGGTCATGTGCAATGCCCAGGGCATTATCATGGATGTGTGTGCTGGTAGCCCTGGAAACTATCATGACTCCCACATCTGTCATGCCTCACAGCTGTATCAGGTATTTGCCAGGGGGAACATCCCAAATGGCCACCTGGTGGGGGATGCTGGCTATGCACTGGAACCATGGATGATGACTCCCATCAGAAATGCACACACACACACACACACACACGCACACACACACATGCAAGAATGCCATAATGAGGTGTACACACAAACCAGAATCATCATAGAGCATGTGTTTGGGATGCTTAAATCACGGTTTTGTTGCCTGGACATATCTGGTGGAGTCTTGCCGTACTCTCCAGGCACGTATGCCCACATCTTTGTAGTATGTGCCATGCTACACAATATGATCTGGAGGAAACAGCTGCAGCAGGGACAGAATGATGAAGGCCCTCACAACCCACCACCATTCCCAAGGGCCCCACAGGCACAGAGGTACTCAGACCACAAACACCCTGAGCCAGCCCCAGTAGGCAGACGGAGGCATGCCCGGTATGCCCATGATTTGGCAAGGAGGGAACATATAGCACACACACTGATAGTGTAGGCACCTAGGGACTGACACATTTCTCCAAGTGCACATACAGTAAAAATGGATGGCACACACACAAGACTACCTGTAAATTGTCATGTATAGGCAGTCTACTGTGTGCATCCAAAATAGGCAGCCTCAACTAGTGCACACACAACTGCTATTGGCACAAGGTAAGTCAACACCTGAACAGTAAATTAAGCTATCAGCATGTGCTGATACTGTATGTATAGGTTCATAGGTTCATAGGTAGGTACTTGGCTAACTGCCCGAGAGCATACATAAGCCTAGCCAAAATGTGTCAGTTTTTGCCATCCCATTAATTAATGAACTGTCCCTCTGTGAAGCAGAGCCAATGGTGGGATCCCTGGGTTGTATCTACTGTTCCCCATCCACTCTTCAAGGTTTCTCTTAAAGAGTGTTAGTGAGGGGCTCTGTATAATGTAATTAGGGATGTTGTTCCAAAGCATGGGGAGTTTCTGTGACAGGAATCTGTCCCTCCAGCATGTTCTAGTTATTGTTGTGGCAAGGTTTAGCTCACTATAGCATGTGGCTCACTGTGACATGGATTCCCATAGTTGGAGCATATCCATTAAGCCTGAGTTTGATATGGCTTTGTTGGCCAGCAGAGATCATGTCTGAGTAAACGAAATGCCACTGAGTAAAGCAGGAGTTTATTCAGTCTGGCTGCATAGGACATATGTTTGAGGCCAGTAATCCTCTTGGTGAGGTACGTTCATGGACCTTCCAGCTGTTCGAAGTGTCTTCTGAGGTACATCCCAAATGGGTTATACTCTATGATGGGATTGATGGGTGATGAGTAAAGGGGCACTATAACCTCAGTATGTCTAGATGCAAACCCTTTAGTAATCAGATGGCCTACATAGAAGGATGTCCTAACTACTTTGGAGAAATGATTGTTAAAGAAGAGATCACTATCTACCTTAGTTCCCAGATCCCCTATTACCTCGTCTGTATTAAGGTGGCTGCCACCTATGTGTTAATATGTGGGTGTTTAGTTTTTTCCAAATGGAATGACCATGCAGTTTGTGGCACTTAGCTTAAGACCATGACTTTGATACCCTGTGTTGGTCTCTGTGAGGCCCTTTGAAGGATGTCTGTGTTAGCTGGACTGTCAGTTATGGCTCCCAGTTTGCAATCATTGCCAAACATGGTCTGCTGTAGTCCACCTGTGTTTGCCTGTACCTCTGAGAAGTATATGCCAAACAGTAGGAGTCCCAGGACTGAGTCCTGTAGGACACCAGTTGTGACCAGTTAAGAGTTGGACCTGGAGACTGCTAGTCTTACCATGTGGGTTCTGTGTGTAAGCCTGTTGGCAACCCATCCTCTGATGTATGGGTTCATGTACAGGCTGGTGAGTTTATCAATAATACCTGAGTGGGGAATGGTGTCAAAAGCCTTGGCAAGGTCCAGGTAGCATGTGTAAACCACCTCTCCCCTCATTTAACACCTTGGTGACTGTCTGCAAGACGTCAAACAGGTTCCGTAGGCATGATCTGCACTCAACCAAGCTGACCTGGGTTGGGTCAAGTGTTTGGAGGTTACCAATGTCTTTGTTAATGAGTGCCATGAGGATGTGCTCCAAAACTTTGCAGACCAGGCTAGTCAGGCTTATGGGGTGGTTGTTACCATGGTCAGTTGTGTTTCCTCCTTGGTGGAGTGGAATAACCATTGCTATGTGCCATTGTATGGGCATGTAGCCTGTGTAGAGGCTGAGGATGAAAAGCTTAATTAGGTGGGGCGTTAGTTTGTCTTGTAGTGTTTGGAAGACGCAGTCTGGAACACCATCTGTCTCCATTGATGCTGTGTTTTACCATTTGAGAGGGCTATTTCCACCTGTGTGCCTCTGATGTCTTGGATACTGTACTTTATGGGTATTATTGTGGGCTCTTTAGGGGGTGAAGTTTGCACTGAATGTATCTGCAAGGATGTTGGTGATATTAGTAGGTTCAGTATATTTTGTGCTATATTGCACCGGTGCAGTGCAAATGTGTGTGTTACCACTTAGATCCTTGACATAGTCAAAGAAGGCTTTGTGGTTATCTTTCGAATCCTTGCCTCTTTTCCTGTTGAAGTAAGCCTTTCATGATTTCATGAGGGACCTAAGTTTCTTACTAATACTGGTCATGGATGTCTGCCTTTCTTGGGATTTGCTGTTTTTCCGGACTACTGTCCTACTTCTGTTGTATAGCCTGTTTATTGCAGGGGTCCACCAGACCGGTGTCCTTGTCTTGGAGGAGCGAGTCTTGGTTTACCAGTGATGGCATGTTCCATATATCATTGTAGGTGCTTATAGAGTGCATTTGTAAATCTTTCTGTATCTTGAGCAGTGTCTTCCCTTACAGTGGGGCTGTGAAACCTCCCACCTCTGTCTTTAGTAGTGTGTAGTTAGCTGTAGGAAAGATTTTCACTGTGGTTACCTTGGGTGGGGGAGATGGTTGGATGTGGAAATCATCAGTCAATAGTTCATGGTCAGATGTAACCAGTGACCGGTTTACCTCTGCTGTGGTGCAGCTGTCACCCATGTTGGTGATTACCACTTCTAGTATGTTTCCACCTCTGGTTAGGGAGTTTACCATCTGATACAGGGCATTTCAGGTGATAAATTCCAGGAAGTGCTGGGCGTGGAAGTGAGTACTCGAGTAAGTTTCCCAGTTAATGGTAGGGTAGTTGAAATCGACCAATACCAGGGTGTTCGGCAGGGCTGTCATGTTTTCCACTGTCTCCAGGTAGGTGGAGTGGTGGTCCTGGGTCATGGAGGGTGATCTGTAGCAGGTCACAGTTTACATTGCAGTTGTGGCTGATGTTAGTTGCACATGGGTGATCTCAGAGGTATCATGCTGCCCCACTAACCTGAAGGTGTAGGTATCCCTGATGAATATGGATATACCCCCTCCATGTCTGTGTCAGTTCATATTCTGTGTCCGAAATGTGTCATATGGATTGTAGTCCAGTAGTGCTGATGTGCTCTCAGGAGCCTTAAAACAGGTTTCAGTTACTGCACAGATGTTGATGTTGTCCATATTGAGGAGTGCTATGAGTGCATGCATTTTGTGATTACAACTCCTGGCGTTGAGTAGCATAACCCTCATTGATTTTGCTATTGTGCTGTTTACAGAGGTGGGATTCACCTGTAAGACTTGCCTAAAAAAAGGCACCATGGGGGTGTCAATAACCTTGGCCAGTATTCGAAAGCCTAAGGCTGACACACGCATGCATGTTTCCTATCTGTGCTTATTTCTCATCTTTCCTGTTGGTAACCTACTGGTAAACAATAGAAAGCCTTAAACTGATACAAGTCTCTTAGCTTCCAAGATAGGCTTTTGGAGTGACTAAGTATCAGTGCTCTGTATGTACTTGCTGTACTTAACTGTTTTCTGACTACATGGTGATTCTCACTGTATATTGTGATCTGACAGCTCTGTTTATTCACATATTATTTTTGTGATGGCCTGCACTTTACAGGATTGCAGATAGGTAGTAGGCTATCTGCCCAAGGGCATTTAGAAGCATACCTACAGTGTGTTGGCTTTCTCTGCACCATTGATGAAGTAACTGAGCTTCTGTCAAGCATAGCCAGTGAAGTGATTCCAGGCAGAATTGCCGGAAGCTGTTGAAGACGAGTGGCAGCGGGTGATAGGGGCACTTAGTGATCTAATAAGGGCATGTTAACGTGAAAAATTAATACCATTCAATTTACCCAACAGGTCTTGTAGCTATAAAACTGGAGGGGCTCCCCCTCCCCCTGGCTGCATGGTTCTGAGACACATAATCCCAGGGGTGTATATTCTGTTACCCATTCACACATTAAGGTTCCTCTTGAAGTGTGTCAGTGAAGGGTTATGCCTAATGTAGTTAGGAATTTAAGTTACGGTCTCTCATTTCATTTGTTATGTTTTGATTTCAAGAGTAAGTGAAGCTCAGTGGGTTTGGGCGCCTCCGCCCTTTGCTTAGCCTAGCTTACACATAGAAATCATCTAAATAGGAAATAGGCAGAAGCAATGTTAATGTCAATAGTGTAATGGTTACAGCATTCACATAGTATCTGTGTATTTGTGGTTCAAATCCCAATAAAGTCAGAGATGGTTTCATGTTAAAAAGTATACCTTAACCACAGATTGCATATTTAGGTAGTATTCTTTAGTATAATAAACATTCAATACACCCATATAAACCCATGTGTGCTGGAGAGTAAAGTCAACAGAGATTGTAACGTTATGTCAGCACATAGTGAGATGTTACTTCACTGAAATGCATATATCCTGAGTAGTTAGATGTGGCCATGTTTGCGCGTACAGGTTATACGTGTCTAAATTTTGTTTAACCGTGTTTAACTGCTGCTTTAATGTCGCACAAACACTTTTAAAAAAGCTTACAACTGCTTAAATGAGCCTTATTCTGGAGTAAAAAACATTTTTAAAGCATTGCAGGTCTTGATCCCTGGACCATGCGCACAATATTCATGGGACTTACCACTAAGCCATCTGTGCTGTATACATGTTTATAGGCATTCAACAGTACTGACCACAAATGGGAAAGTCACTTTGTGTACATGTGTACAGTACATTGTAATGTACTGTAGTTTGTGAATCAACATATACAAGTCTACATATGTATAACTGTTAAAAATTTATACTATATATATATATATATATATATATATATATATATATATATATATATATATATATACACATATGCATGTCAGTGATGTCTGCACATAGATATTATATATATATATATATATATATATATATATATATATATATATATATATATATATATATATATATATATATACACATATATATATATAGTTACATCTATAGCCATATATATAAACATCTATGAACATATGGTACAAAAGCAATCCAAAGTAATTCAAATGTACAAAAAACACATGCAGCTCTGGTATTATAACTATTAATATTAACTTAATTCACCATAGAAGGGATGGTTGTTGTGTATGTGGAGATTGGGGAGGGGGAGGAATGATGGGTAATGAAATTATGCATCAAGGAGAGCCTGGGTTGGATGTTCAATAAATGAAGTGGAGGGGTATACATGGAGTATGGGGACAATAAAAAAGAACACAAAACAAGAACCATTCTCATCCATAGTACACCCTGTCAGGTCACATTGCAACACTTAATTCCACAAACATATGAACATTAACAAGTACCATACATATGCTCACCAACTGACTGTCACATTTGTTTTCAGTAGTGAGGAATGCCCGTAGTAAAATGTATATTCTAAACACCATAACATTTTTATGTATCTCAGATGCTTTAGTGGTAAAGTCAGTGAATGTGGGGTTCAAGACCTGCAAGGGCTGTTACTTTATTTTGAGGGCCAGAATAAGGGCTGTTGGATGCAGGTTGATTAAGGTTTTAAGCAGTTGTAAGCAGTTTTGCATGGGTTTGCAAGATGGTAAGCAGCGCTTAAATACGGTTAAATGGATAAGCGCTTCACAGGTGTAACCTTTGCTTACCATCAAGCAGACCACGGGCAAACTTGCTTACAACTGCTTAAATGTGCATTAATCACACTTTCCCAACCATTGCCTGCTCTGAGAGGTAAAACAATAACCACTTCCAGGATTAGAACCTGCAAATATGTGCACTATCCTCCGAGTAACCTACCAGTAAGCTACCTGCAATGTACCTATGCCAGTTGTTTATTCAGACAGGCTAAAACACAATAGGGAGGATTGTGTGGAAATAGGGAAAACTGCCATGAAAGGTGCATACTATATATATATATATATATATATATATATATATATATATATTATATATACAGCTGTACATATATATATATATATATATATATATATATATATATATATATAGAGAGAGAGAGAGATACATGTTGATATATAGAGATATACATATATGTAGATATATAGATAGGTTAAAACATCTACACATATATGGAGGTACATATAAACGTATGCAATAATATATATTATATATCTATATCTATATACATATATATATATATATATATATATATATATATATATATATATACACACATACATACATGTGTGTATATAGCATATGAAGTGTTCAAATCTGAGTATAACATGGAGCATAGCAATCACACATTCTGCCAACCCCAACTTAACATATGAAGAGTATATGCCAATACACTGTTACAAATATGTTCTATGGACATGAGTCAAATAGGGTTAGTCACCAACACAACTACAATGACTGCAAATATCCATGACAGAAATACACAGACATCTTTCATTTAGCAAAACTTTATTACATTCTGATGTATTGCCAAAAGGATTCAAGGACTAACATTACCTGCATGCTATACTGGAAGCATTTAACAGTGCCTTAATGAATTAGCCTGCAATTACCATAGTATTAGTCCACTAAGGGATAGGTGTTCACATAGGGATAGAACACTCACACACATATAGAATATGTATAAAAGCAGTTCCTACACACCTGCATCTGCTATGTACACCCACCATCTCCCCCACACCCAAACTAATTACAACAATACATACTGTCATACCATAACCAGTTATTCACCCACTGTACTGCATCTGATGAAACCTTGACATACCTGGACAGAAACACACTAACATGGCCCTATGTGAAATAGTTGCTGTTATATAATGGAACCGCTGCTGATGTTACAGGGTTTGCTTGAACTAATCCTGCTTCAGAGGGCTGAAAAGTAATTACACCAGGAAGTGTTACCAATTACTGATTATCAGCACAGTATTAAACACATTTATGCCAAACTAAATATGTCTGGTAAGCACACTGTAAACCCCCTAACATTATATGTATAGCCATACAGCCTTAAGCTGGTCAAACATCCTGGCCAGACTGAAACATATGCAGAAGTATTAGGTACAGACAAACCCTGCACAAGTAGCAATGTTCAGAAATATAACAGCAGTACTCACATTTAGACCAAATCTTCTAGGCATTACACACAATATATTTATGTTTGTCTCCATACAGCTGTTGCAATATATTGCAGACAACACTTCCAGGCTGTCTTCCTCACAAGTAAGGCAAAGGGACAATGCCCAAGTGGAGTACTCAGTTATACTCCACTGTTGCCATGGTATTGGCTAATGGAGTAGCTGCACAGCTGATGTGCATGTAATTAACTACTTTGGAAAACCAATTGGTGATCAGGATAGCACATGTTACTGATCTCTAACTGTAAAAGGATGGCTTGTCACACATTCAAACCATCTGTATATACCTGCAGAACAGTACAAAATACCCAACAGAAGATTGAAACACAAACCGAAAAAGATTAAAATACCAGTCAGTAACACCTCCAGTTACCAAGAAGGTACATATAACATTTATTATGTTTGTGTATGTAGTACCTGTTCTGTAATAATTACAGTGTAATCAATGCATATAGTGGAAATAGCTATCTTGTAGTGATGTATTGCTGAGCAGTAATAATGCTTGTAGTATTCTATGTGTGCACTGCTGTAGTTCACAAGGCAAACTCTTCATACACCACAAGGGATGATATATATGGGCTTGGAATTCACCAATTCTTTTCCAGCCACTGTCAGTGTCAAGGTTAGTCCAACAAGTATGTGCTATAAGAGGGGATAGTATACATTGATATATTGTAACAGTAGACATATGTATGGGTGTATTAGTGAGATGAACATGTCAAAGGTGGGCTTACTGTGTAAATATGATTTGCATTGGGGGATATTGTGCCAATAACTGTGTAATGTACAGTATTCTAGTCAGATCAATATTCCATTTTACATAGCATTCTGTTATGTTATGAAAACATTAATGTCTATTGGCAATTACAAAACTCAATAACAGGATACATATGAATTGTAGTCATCTGACAGTTTAGCAGCATGATAGCAAAGATAATTGGAAGAGCTAGGTAGCTATCCATGCACATAAGACATGTAATATCTACCTCTCTAGTATCGTTTGCAAGCAATAACAGCTGTGCATGTGTACATGTTATGCAAATTTGTAGTGACCCTTGTTACAGGGCTGGGCCAAATGGCTATGTGCACACCTACATAGAGTGGATATTGAGAGTAGAGACACAGTGGTTGAACATTCAGGGTTTGTGTAGCCTAACATCTCATTGGCAACCTAACAGCCACTTGTAAATACTGTATGTAAGGTTGTGCACAGTATTGGTAATGAAACAAGTTGCATATCATCTTTAACTCCAGTGTAACATCTGCAGTGGGAGTGTAAGATGTAGGAGACTGCTGCCCATGTGTAATAGCTGCTTCATAGGTGATGGCTTACACTATCTGATTATATCCTGATCATGTTGATAGTGGCAGCAGAGTCTAGTGATACTTAACTCTGTTTGGGGAGTGGGAGTCCGTGCCCAACAGAGCTCATGGTGCTGGTGGATATGTGAGTATATACCCAGAAAAGGATACAGACCTGTTGACACTTGCATCATCTGTAATCAACTATCAGGATGTGATGTGCTTCTCTGATGAGGATTGCTGCTAAAGGTAGCTACTATGTTTCTGTAACAGCCAGTGTTGTCATGTCCATTACACAAATATTTACGTGTGGGCATCACTGTCTAAATCATCTTCATAAGCAATAAGTAAACTAAATACAGTACTTGGTACTTGTAGTACTGAATGTTCATACAAGCATGTCCACTAGTCAGCTACTGGTGTTTACTGATGTTAGCTTTGTGTATGTGGCCATCCTGGGGGAATGTAATCTCTATACCATGTACACTGCTAAACCCACCTAACACCACACCCCACACATTGTCTGGAATGCAGCTACAGGGGTAAGCTGGAAGGCAGTCCAGTCTACAGCCATGACTGGACTGGACAGTCATGAGGTGTAGGTTAACACATGCATCTTATCACCACAACCAACACATACCCTTACCAGAACACAGTAAGGACACCCACACATACCACCAGAAATCACACACATTCACAAAGGCTTCTAAGTATCTGGCCAAGCAAGAGACCTCCCAAGCTGGAATAGACAGACAACATAATACACAAACTGTATGACATAGTTTGCCAAATTGTGCCACCCTTCAGAACACGTGGCCAGAAATATGGCCAACAGTACCCATTTGTGAATGCAAACTCTAGCACTATGTTACACACCAAGCTATACAAGGGTAAACATACTGTCAGCTGCCTGTCTTCCATGATTAGCCACATACCCATACACTCAGACCACCTTTTGAACTATACACATGACTCTGGCATATTTCATGTTGTTGTGCAGGACTTGTGATGTAGTAGCCTGGACTGCATGAAAACACACATGTAGGAACTGTCAGGTCTTGTAGCTCATGCAGGTATGTCTCAAGGCCTGGGTAGCATTCTGCCATTGGCCAGAATGATACTGCAGTACTGGGACAAAAGGATTGTATTCCACAATTGTCTAATGCACTGGTGTAATTCAAAGGGTATCCAGTACCTCTCTGCCTGGGATAACATGGTTGACAGACCATGCTGCTTTGCCAGACAGGGCTAGCACCTGTCACCCCTGGGAATCTGGATAATGGCTAGTGCCTTCATCATGCAGAGTTCAAGTGAAAGTCCACTGCTGTAACAGGGACAGCCAAGCAATAAACTGCAGGTCTCGCTACTCAATGATACATTTCTGAAACTCAATATGGACTCACTTACGTCAATCCTTAACATGGAGAACATATCTGTGCAGTGACTGTGATATGGTTCAATGCTCTGGGGAGAACCCCTGAATGACCATGTTATACCACATACCTCACCTCTTGGCCATTATCCTTTATTGGAACACACAGGCCACAGGTGTGTCCATATTCCTGAATGATATGTACACCCCCACACTAGTTGCACTTGCATAGCTTCAGCTGCATTATGCTGAGCAATTACCTTTGTGCCAAAGTGGAATCCAATTTGCACCTTGTGACAGATCACCCACCATGCCTCAGAATTCCCAACTCTCATACTGTGCTGCAATGGGGAATATCATGTTTGAGACAGAAAACCATAATAATGGCTACTGTCAACTATCCCATTATGAACTGGGAAGACTCTTCATGTACCAACACCTGTGCTCAATGCATATTGGATTTCATTGACCCCAATGATCTGGATCACCATAGTCACACAAAACTCAGGGCTAACAGTATGCTACACATAGCCAGTCTCCAAATTCAATGTTATGCTTCTTAAGAGAGAAGTGGTGACTGTCATGGCACCCATGCAGATGGACAATGCATGTGCAAATGCTGACTCCTACACAAATGCACTTTAAGCACTCACATAAGTGCAGTGATTGTGCCATTGAAACAGAACCAATATTCAACCAAACAGAAACAGGAAGGAAAACAGGTGGTACCCTGCCTTAAACTGTACCACAAAAGGTAGTAACTGTTGCAAGAGTGAACACACATGAGTTGAGGTGATCCCTGGTCAGCCTCAGTAAGATGCAGATACAGGGGCGGCTCGTGGCATAGGGCTGCCGGACTGCAGCCCCCTCAAAAATAAAAAAAGAAAGAAAAAAAAATGAAAAATAAAAAAAAATATTTTTGTAAAATTCACAGACTTCACGCATAGACCGAGTCCCGACTTATCAGTCTATGCGCATGCTCAAGGCAGCCCGGCCGTCCCCATAGGGGGACACAAGGAGACGTCTGTGCACTTTTACAGTGCACAGACCCACCAGGATTATGGGACGCATCCGGACTGCAAGGACTCGGGACAGAGCCTTAGGGATCTCGTCGGCATCGGGAAGGAGCATTGGGATCTCGCGGGTCTTCAGTATTGCACGGGAAGGATGTATGTACGGACATTAACTCTGGATGTATTCATTCAGGAGTGTATGGTGCTTGTGCTTTACTGGGGGGGGTGTGTGTGTGTGTGTGTGTGTGAAAATGCCCCAGGTGCTTATGGTGGTGTGGTAGGGAATGCCTCAGGCTTGAACCCTGTACCCTGTATGCAGGTGTTAAAGACTTGAGTTCCCTACCCACCACCATTTGTAAAAAAATTTCAGATTTTTACCTCATATTCGATCTGATCTGTTCCTCATAATATCTGTGGTTTGTAAATGTTGCAATGCTTGATATTTGATGGTGTAGTAGTAGCATTGTTGCCTCACAGCTGCAGGTTCTTGGGTGTGATGCTTGGCGGGGGTTCCTTCTTTGTGGGGTCTGTATCTTCTCCCTGTGTTTGTGTGGGTTTGCTTTTGTGCCCTCCCATGTTACAAAGACATGTCTGCATTATTTCTTCCTGGGCCTCTGCTGAAAATTGTTTATTTGTTCCAAGTCAGACTGTCCTGATTAAAAATGTTAAATAAAATTGACAGGCATTTGAATTTCAGACTTAAGGGTTTCTGAATGTTTAATTCCTTGCGTATTTGATGGTGCAGTGGTAGTATTGTTGCCTCACAGCTATAGGTTTTCTGGTTTGATTCTTGGTTGGGGTGGCTTCTGTGTGGAGTCTGCATCTCCTCCATGTGTTTGTGTGGATTTTCTCTGGTGCCCTGCCATTTTACAAAGACGTGTCTGCAGTTTTAATCCCTGCTGAAAATTGGTTTTGTTCTGTCCGCAGTAAAATTGACAGGCATTTGAATTTCAGACTTCAGGTTTCTGAATGTTTAATTCCTTGCATAATTGATGGTGCGGTGGTAGTATTGTTGCCTCACAGCTATAGGTTTTCTGGTTTGATTCTTGGTTGGGGTGGCTTCTGTTTGGAGTCTGCATCTCCTGCCTGTGTTTGTGTGGATTTGCTCTGGTGCCCTGCCATTTTACAAAGATGTGTCTGCAGTTTTAATCCCGTCTCTGCTGAAAATTGTTTTTGTTCTGTCCGCAGTAAAATTGACAGGCATTTGAATTTCAGACTTCAGGTTTCTGAATGTTTAATTCCTTGTATAATTGATGGTGCAGTGATAGTATTATTACCTCACAACTATAGGTTTTCTGGTTTGATTCTTGGTTGGGGTGGCTTCTGTCTGCATCTCCTCCCTGTATTTGTGTGGATTTGCTCTGGTGCCCTGCCATTTTACAAAGACGTGTCTGCAGTATTAATCCCTGCATCTCTGCTGAAAATTGTTTTTGTTCTGTCCGCAGTAAAATTGACAGGCATTTGAATTTCAGACTTCAGGTTTCTGAATGTTTAATTCCTTGCAGATTTGATGGTGCAGTGGTAGTATTGTTGCCTCACAGCTATAGGTTTTCTGGTTTGATTCTTGGTTGGGGTGGCTTCTGTGTGGAGTCTGCATCTCCTCTCTGTATTTGTGTGGATTTGCTCTGATGCCCTGCCATTTTACAAAGACATGTCTGCAGTATTAATCCCTGCGTCTCTGCTGAAAATTGTTTTGTTCTGTCCGCAGTAAAATTGACCGGCATTTGAATTTCAAACTTCATGTTCTTCAGAATACATAGTAGCACAACCTTTTTTTCTAGCAATTTTCTAAGTTTATAAGATGAATATTTTAAATTTGTCCCTATTTTTGGGACTGTATTCTCCCATTATTGGCTTCGTCCAGGTTTTTGTGCTAAGGTTGACAGCTATGGCAAGAACTGAATTCACTGAATATGGACTGTAGAATTGTGCATATTTACTGATAAAGGTGCACTGTAGAATTGTGCATATTTACTGATAATGGTGGACTGTAGAATTGTGCATATTTACTAATAATGGTGGACTGTGGAATTGTGCATATTTACTAATAATGGTGGACTGTAGAATTGTGTATATTTACTAATAATGGTGGACTGTGGAAGTCTGAGTAGACATATGTTATGATAAATGTTCTCAACTGGGCAGTTTTGCCATTATGGGTGCATATGTTTTGTTTCATTGCTTACTGGAAAAATGTTCAAAACAAATTTAAAACACCCTCTAACAAGTGTACTGTATTGTACAAGGAATATAATTTTAGTACAATGAGGAAGGTGTATCAAAGAGCACATGTATGTTTCATATGCAAGGGGCCTATGATTCGAAAACAGCCCAAAAATTAATCTTTATCTGCCACTGGCAAAATGTATTTTCTTTGAATGTGGGTTTCAATGCTGTTTCAATGAATGTGAGTTTCAAGGGCAGAGAAGATTTAATGCTAAGTTTTCATTGTGAGACTGCATTGCTTTGTTTAACAGATGACTTAATGTTTGTGCTGTAAAATACAAAATAAAACTTTCAAATGAAGTCCAATCATTGAAGTAAAGCAGTATGCACATTAGTGTTTATGGTAAATGGAGTGAAATAGCCAAGTAATGGTTAATTGGAATGGCTGCAGAGGCTCCAGTTCAACCATTATTTTGTCAGGGGGGGAAGGGCAGCAAACTCAGACAGGCCCAGCTGAACTATACCTCCCAACTGTCCAGATTTTCAAAGAATGAATAGATTTTGCTTCTTATTTTTGGTTTGTTGTTCATAAAATTTGTAGTTTTAATTCCTAAATGATTTGCCAGAAGTCACTAAATAATAAGTTTCAGACTTCATAACCTTCATAAAATGCATGTTAAAGTAAGAGCCGTTCTATCAACTGTCTCAATTTATACAAGAGCAATTTTAGTACTGTTTATATGTGCCCCAATATATTTGGCCTTGTTCAGATTTACTGCATTAACAGGTTGAGAGGTACATGCAAATAAATTGCTTTATAGAATTAGGCATAGCCAACCTCTCAACTGTCCCCAATTTTTGGCTCAAAATGTTGCTCTTCCCCTAATAATCCCTCCATAAAATAGCAATTTTGGAAGAAAACATGGAGGGTTTACAATTAAGAAATAACTGTAATAATCAAAGTTATAGATTACTTGAAATGCATGTAGATTCTTTTATTTTGTCAGCTGCTCAAGGTAGCAGTACTAATATTAAAGTGTCCCTTCTTTGACAGGTAGAAGCTGTATTGTGTGTCTATTTTATATTTTTGCATCACATTTTTGGTCCATTTTTCATAAAATTGTGTTTTTTGGCAAATTAGTGACAAATCACTAAAGACTGAAGTTAGAAAATGACAGACATTTGAGTTTCAGATTTTATACCCTTCAGAAAATTCATACTAATGCAAGACCTATTCTATTATCTTTCTAAGTTTATTAGAGCAATATTTAAAAATTGTCCTTATTGTTGTGCCTTTGTCCCACTTCTGTGTATGGCTTTGTCCAGATTTCTTGCTCTTGAAGTTGAGAGGTATGACAAATGTGTCAGGGACATCACAGTCAGCCAGAGAGATTTCAAATTGTGACATGCTTGTTGCACCCCACTCCCCCATGTAGTGACTCTGGATGTGTCCAAGCAAGGCAAGGAGTAGTTGTATCTACCTTGGATGGGGAGGACACACTGCATAAGTACTACAGTGGCTTTTCATCTGTCCTTGATTTTGCAGAATGATCTGGTTTCTGTCATATTTTTGTACTGTTGATTTATGCTTATTACTCAAAGTGCCTGTTGCTCTGTGTTTAAGTAGCAATGCTTTAATGACCATAAGGTAAGCTTGTCTGACATCGTAAGATGCAAGTAAGCTTTAATAAGCATACTGTTAAAGAATTGCCAACATTGAAAGCCTTTCTGTTGTTGCCATGCAGAGAATACTTGACTAGATAATGTATAAGCCTTGGGTATTAAAGGACAGGATTCCATTATTTTAAAACGCTCATTACACTTGTTGGAGACTTCCAGTCATCTCTACAGGCTTTACCGTAAACTAAACAGAATGCCAATCATGTGTGGTCCATAACCTGTACAGTAATCCTTTAAGCAATGTATCTTGAGCTTGTTTCTTGTTTGCTTTTCATTTTTACTTTTATCATGTTTTCCCCATGAAACAAGTTGTCAGGCAGCAGGTCTTTTTGGATAAGAAACATTTTTACAAGTGGGGCATCACATAGATTTCTACTTTCAGCATGTTGCTTGGTACTTTAATAAAGCTGAATATATTATAATTAGAACTGCAGTGCAAGGAGAAGTGGTTTGAGTTGAGTGCTTCTGGTTTTTCCTATATTTGTTTTTGACTGACATTCCAGTAATGTATTTAAAAAGTAATTTATTTTTTCATGCCTCACAACCTTTTGTTTCCATCTAGATATTAAGTAAGCTGTCATGCAGCCAATGCATTGAAATATTTTTATTCTTCTACACTTATTTTTGTCTTGATTGGACTTTCATAATGATGGTTTGCCACCCAGGGCAGCGTATTTAATTAAAGTTAGTTTTTTTGTGGTTTTGTGCATAGCTCCTCCCCTTTATGGTTGACCACACACCTTCCCTTTGACCCCGCCCATTCAGCGTCTCCTGCAGCCCCCCCTGTGATTTGAAGTCACCAGCCGCCACTGTGCAGATACATCATATAAAACCACACAAAGCTACTGTGAAACTAATCAGCCACATATTATGAGGCCAACCACAGAAAATTCTATAGCTGTGTCATGAATCGTAATGGCAACAACAAGACCTGCCATACTTCACAGCACTATGGCATGAGAAGTACTGCACTTACAGAAATAGCACTTGTTCATCAAGATAGGGTCTTGGATAATCTATACCCATTCTCACACCCCCCCCCCCCAACAGGTGCACATATTTATATATCCATGTGCACTACAGAGCCCCTGTAATAACAACTACGCAGGTACAAGCTGCACTCTCTAAAGCCATACATACAGCTTGCATGGGACCTGTCAACATCCCTGGGTGTATTTTACACAAATGTCAGAACACTTTGCTCTCCACATACACATCATGTTCAATCATAGCTTCATGTCAAGCTGTGTACACACTGAATGGTGCACATCAACAGTTATCACACCCCACAAAGGGGGAGTCACCACTGATCATGGGGAATAGTGCACTACTATCCTGCTGAGTCTGGTCTGTAAGGCCATGAACCTTGACCAACTTATTTGATGTAGTCAGTACAGATGTAGATAACAGTAAGGTTGATTCACACAGCATATCATGACCTTTCCAAGTCTTAGAACACCATCACCCATACTGTGTTCCAGCTACACTCAGTAAACTAGGTGTATATTCCTATGTCACAGGATTGGTTGGCAACTGGACTGCTGGCAGAACCAACATGACAGAAGGTGTCTGACTAATACATGCACATCAAACCAGTGCCAGCTGCAGTAATACAGGCTTCATTCCTGGTACTTCCCCTCTTTGTTATCTATACCACACAGACTAACACAGAAGACATCTGCCTATTGAAGTTTACAAATTACTATGAGCTAGGAGCAATAGTGGACTCAATGAGTGCTGTGGGCAACATACAGAAGGGCCTTTGTGGGTAAGATGTATGGTGTGTGACGTATGGCCACAGTCTGACAGCTACATGTGATTGGCAAGGTCATATGCCACACATCAGGCTGGTGTACTGTTAACCTGTGCTGGTCTGTGACACCATTACAAAGTAGGGACAGCCATGTCAAACATGTGTACAGCCACATGCACATTGTCTGTAGACTCAACTCAGGGGTAAGCAGAAAAAATTTGAAGAGACATGCACTGCTGTGGTGGAGATATGCAAGCTAGGGCTCAGGCAAACATAGTATTCACTCAAAATATCCTTCTGCTCATGTCCTCGTCACACATAGGGGCAATGGCCAACACAAAGCATCAGTGGCAGATGTACACAGGTCAGTGATGGTCTGTTAAAATGTGGGGTATGTTGCACAAAACATGGCAGTGTTGTGCAACGGTGCATAGTGCATGCATTGTGTTGCAGGTTTGGGGCATGACCTACTAACACAAATGGTGCAACACAGGGATGTATGCTAACTACTACTACAATTGTGTAAGGTGCATGCCTTCTGCTATAACACATTCATGTTGTTGTGTGCAACCCAGGAATGTATGATAACTACCACTATAATTGTCTAAGCTGAATGCATTCTGCATATCACATGCATATTGCATGCCATTGGGTGCCATATCATGTGTGTCTGTCTGTGTGTCTGTGTGTCTGCACTGTGCTGTATAACTTGCAATGTACAGTTCCTGTCTGCCCCTCACATGTGTTGATTTAGGTGCATTGCCCTCCAGTGGTCTACCTGATGTTAGTGTCCCCACAGACTCTAGCAGTGATGATGAAAGTATGATTGAGGCACAGGCAGGGTTGTCACGGGCTGAATCTGCACCATTGGTTGCCATTCCACCTGTATCCCCCTCATCCCTACACACAATTCCCATGCCTACACATACCCCATCACCAGTGGCCATAGAGGAAGGACAGTTGGTGGGTGGTAGCATGGAACAGGAATGTGTGGAGACTATGGAAAGTGTGCCTGCATACCATGATCCCAGCCAACTGACTGGTGATGTCCCACACAGGCATGTGCCCAGGGCTGCTCATAGGAGGACATTTGGCCAACATGCCCCTGCAAGACATAGCACATCAGCTGGTGTCACCAGACACATGTTTCAGGCTGTAATGGAGGCACAGGCATGTGTTGAATGGCACAACAGAGAAGGTCTGAGGCTTCAGAGGGCTGCTGTCCACTCTATAACTGACAACATCCAGGCAATTGCAAATGCTCAACATCATCTTGTAGATGTTTTGGATAGACGATTGGGTGACATGGTGGTATTCCTTGACCATGGCATGTCAATCCATGAGCATGGAATGTCTGTGTTGGAACATCTGGTGGGAGTGAGGCATCGGGCATGTAGATGTAGGCCATCTACATCACCTGTTGATGGTCTACGTGAACATGCTACATCACATGCCCACTCCCATAGGGGCGGAAGTAACAGCAGTGCAGCTGGTGCTGTGCTGTCCACAGCAGGACACAGCAGGCCACATGCACATGGTCCTGGATGGTCCTAACAGGGAAATGGTTCCAGTGGACATGTGTCATCAGACAGTACCCAATCTGGACCTCTGCCTGGTAGTGCCCGTGCAACCCCTGGCAGGCTCAGGTCACTTGGCCATGGCGGGACACTGTAAACTGTAAAACCTGCCCTGTACAGTCTGCAGCTGTCAATAATACCCCTGTGTAGGCCAGCCACATGCCAGACCTGTGTGCATACATACACACACACACCAGTAGCAAATGTAGGGCACCTCAACACACACACGCATAACATCCACACACGCCCAATGAGATAAAAAGCCCTAATCCACACACATGATGTCATTCAATGGTGCAGCCTAGGCCTCTGGCAAACATTATCACCCTGTGCATATGATGATGCCTGTGCTGCATCTCTGTCATCCACACCATCGGTGGAGGGACATGCTCATATGGTCTGATGCACAGGGTGAACGTACTAGAAAGACAACTGTAGATTACCATTGCTGAGTAGTGTTGACAGGCAGCAGACATATCAAGTACTACAGTTTTAGAATGCATTTTGTACTTTTGACAGTATGTATTATGTGTACCAACAGTAACTGCATGTTGCTCTTGATATTCTGCCTTCCTCTTTCAGGTATAATTGCATGTGCCGGGGCATGTCAGTGTTTGTGGTTAGTGTCCCATATGTAAATGTAGACTACTCACAGGTCTGTATGACAATACCTGCATGCACTTTGTAGCTTCCACATCACAGTTATAATCTCCCAGGTTTCAAACATGTTTACTGATCTACTGATCCAAGAGCATGATAGCTGTGTAGTAAGCTACTGTGGCCAGAGCCATCACATCCATAATGGGTGACATCACAGGTATAGTTATCCAGAGTGGGAAGGAGGTAAAAGAGTGGTGTAGCAGATGACACGGGTAAAGGCCAGTGGAAAAAGTAGTTTCTCATTGGGAAGCAGTAATACCCACTCCCATAACAAAATGCAAACACACACCCACAGTAACACACCCAGGGATTCACAGACACAGTAACACATACACACTTGCCAGTGTTGGGATGAGAACCCCTGCCTATGTGCAAGTCATCATTATAGTACTACACAATTACAAGACACGCCACAGAGATTACACATATACAAGTAGTCAGAATGGCCTAAGATCGAGGACATCAACAGGGATACTAGAATGCAGAGAGTGTGTGTGGGGTGGGGGGGTTCATCAGTAGGTTATGTAACAACAAGCCTCGCCCCAGGGTGTACATGTTTACAGGGGGTTAGAATGCTCTTCTAAGATTGATGACATCAACAGGGATACTAGATTGCATTGAGTGGATGGGGGAGGGGGTCTTATCATTTCACTATGGTAAAATACACACTCACTCCAGGGACCAGACAGCCATACACACACACATACACACACACACACAAACACACACACACACACACACACACACACACACACACACACACACACACACACACAAACACATTGTGGCATTCACAAAGATATACACCTATGTCACACAGATACAGATACTTGACATGTGTGAGATTCAAACTCCTGCCTATGTCTTGCTTTCTACACTTCACTCTGTACAGATGTCTACAACAGTGTACAGGAGAGGGAAAAATATTTGGGATGTATTCCTCACCATACATGACATATATGGACACTCACACACCCACATGTGCCAGTACTGTGAATCAAACACCTGCCTATCTCATGATAGGTATTAAAGAGTTATAGCACTATCGCACATGCTACAAAGCATACTGACTCTTTCCTTTACCAACTGTGCTGATATATGCACAATACATGTATAGGGGAGGTGTTAGTTACAGGTGTCAAAAAGGTTTGCCTTCAGTGTCACCCTTATTGCATTCTACGTTGTGTGTCTTCCACTTCAATTAACAAAACCATAGCTTAGCAGTTACACAGGTTATTTTATGAATGGTTGTAACACACCTGTGAGCTGTCCTCAGTAATCATTCATCTGTAAAGTAGCCCCACGACTTAGTAATGTCCAAACATCTGTCCATACCTAAAGTACAACTTACTGTACTTTGAGCATATCACCATATACAGTTGGCAATGTTAAGGCTGCATTGCAACTGCATGATGTACTAAGACAACAGTCACCTTCAAACATCAGACACTGCACACGCATGGAATCTAAACACAAATCAATACATGTACACATATGCAGTCTCCATCAGTAAGTGGACTAGCAGGTCATGAGGATACATTCCACACCTTCCCCACACCATGTGTGAAAGCTAGCTGAGCATTTCACCAAAATGGATGTTGTATTGATGTACTGGTAGGACACACAACCACCTTAACTAAGTGTACATTTATGCCAACAGCCCATATCAGCAAGACACACACACAGCAATATCCCATGTCATGATCCCATAAACTGTTAGTTGACAGTTCCACTGTGAAGCCAGGGCACTGTAATGGTCATCACTGAGCACATCATATTTGCCACACACACACATCATATTTGCCACACACACACACACACCTCATGATTACTGGAAGAGTGCCAGCAATGTGCTCTGTTTGCACTAGGCATTACACTTATTCAAGCATGTGTGAGGTCTGTGGCTTGTAACCATCTCACTCCAGCACATTCTGGCTATTGTGGTAATAAGGTTAATTTCCAGACAGCACACACCATGCATGACTTGCAATTGTTGACATGGGGTATATGTAGGAGCTGTAGGTCACACATGGCTGTACATGTCATGGACATATCACCTGTAACTACTCAGGAACATACAGACAATAGCTGTATTTCCATGAGTCTGTCAATACAGGCCATGTGTGTAGGTCCTATGATCCTGTTATTTGGGTATGTTTGTAGGCATTGCATTTGGTGGACATGTCTAATGACATGCATGCCACATGGGTTGTATGATATGATAGGTGTAAAGGGTGACCAGTAGAGAGGGAATATTACCTCTGTCAACATAGATATCAAGCCTTATGTACTGTTAGCATTCAGCAGCCATGGACCTATCTTCCATGTGCATGTGTGTCACTTATAAAACCACCTGTATGTACAAAGGACAACAACAGCTATGTTATTTTCATTTATGTTGTATGAGTGTGGGATGTACATATCCAGGGCAGGTACATCTAGGTCATATCCAACCATGAGGGTGTTGTTTGCTGGTGTACAGCAACAGTCAACTGTGTTAATGCTGACAACATCTGAGGGATCCTGGTATGTGTACAACTGACCTGGTTACAAACAGTGGTATTATTGCATTGCATAACACATTATGCAACTGTGTCAGTACATGGGTACTTTGCACAGTTGATGTAGGGCTAGGTACAGTCCACCAGTCGAGGGTTATTTGGTGTTGTACCATACTATTTCATACCACATTTATGGATGTGTGTTGGTAGTCTGAGGACATGGTGGTGGGTGTATATGAGGATACAACCTAGAATGCAGCTTTTGCCACTGTCACCTGTACCTGACTCATCTGTGATGCATTATGTTGGAGTAGTGGTCTTTACTTGTGAGTAGCCTTTATGAATATGTGGACACCACCACCTGGAGTGGTCCATAGCAGTGTTATGGCCCACATGTCTGGATCTGAGTTATATGGTGGTAACACTATTGTGCACTACAGAGCCTTCAGCCAGGTGTTCCTCATTGCACAGATGTCAGTATTCTACATTGTAGGCTCTACATTGAGCAAATAGATTATAAAAGCCACACATCTAGCACTAGTTAGCATAAGCATCCAATGCAATTGTCTTGTAGGTGTCAGGGTGTTACTTCTGTGTTTAGGACATTTGCCTTGGAATGGCACTATATGGGTAAATGCGACCTAGGTATTATCCACACTACCTTGAATCATGGATACATGTGATCTGTGACAAAGGCTTGTCTTCTTTTAGTCATGTCATCCCAGAATGACAGACACTGGAAAACCTCATAATTACAGCAGGACATTGGCTCATCGTTTTGGTCAAGCAGTTGCCACTCGTGCCATGACATCAATGCAAGTGGCAGTATTGTGCTTGGTATCAAATGCTACATCTAAGGTGATGGACAGCAGCAGATGTTGTGTAGATAACCAATGTCAAATATACTTAGTGGAGCGGTCCTGCTAATAATGACAACTACTAATACAGACGGGTGAGGTCATCTTGACACCTGCACCTCAGTACCATTAGACAATGGGGCTCACATATTATGCTTGCCCATGCCACTGTTCCAAGTATAATGCCACTCTCCACAACCTGATATCAATGTATGCCTTTCAGGGCAGCAATGTGTGTGACACCTGCTGTACTTTGCATCCACCTATGTGTCCCAGTTAACCAATTGTCTGTCACTTCCACACATGCATGATTGTGTATACTTCACATATATATGGCAGTACTTCATGTACATGTATGCATGTCTATCACACAGCACAGACGCAGATATATCATTTACAGGCCACACACAGGTATCTGGTAGTAAACCTGTATGATGTGCATATATACTGACAGTTAAGATGTACATAGCTGTAAACCTGTGTGTCTACAATAGGAGCCCATTACAACATGTTCTGTACATCTAAGTGTATGAGCATGCACACTGTGCCCTTCTGTGGTTAAAATCAGAGTGCATCCCAAACAGCCCTGTGCTACAAAGTGTATGAGCATACCCACTGCCACCTTGTGTAATTTGAGTCAGTGCATCCAAACAAGTCCTGTGATTCTATGTGTATGAGCATGACCACTGTAACCCTGTATAGTGATAGTAGTTAGCCATTCCACAGATGGGCATACTCCAGTTCAGGGCTTGTTGTGCTACAACTATACCTCTCAGGCTTACCTATGTCTTACCTGCAGATGATGTGTCTTGTTTGTGCATACAGGTTGTAATGGAGTCCTACTTTAAACACACAGGTTTACAGCTATGTGCATTATAACTGCCAGTATCCCTGTTGATATCCTCAATCTTAGAAGGGCATTCTGACTGCATTGAAATGTGAAGTCGCTGTGGTGCATCTCGTAACTGCATAGTACTGTAATAGTGATCTGTAAATAGGCAGGAGTGCTCATCCCAAAACTGGCAACTGTGTGTGTGCAGCAGCAAATGCCTGAGTGCATGTGTCAGCAAGTGGTTGTGTGTGTGTATTTGTGACTGCATCCTGTCATGACAGTAGGTTTTACTGCTTTCCAAAGAGAAACCACCTTTTGCACTGGCCTTTATCCTTGTCATCTGCTAAACCACCCTCCTCCCCCTCCCTATTGCAAGTAATCAGTCCTGTGATGTCACCTAGCTCAGAAGCAGAATCAGATTAAGTGTAATCGTATGGGTTCTGTGGCACATACCCCAAATGCATACCACTCTACTAGTTACCTTTACATAGGCAAGACTTGTAAGCACAATACTGGCAAGTGTGTGTGTGTTTGTGTGACTACCCTGTAGCCAGGCATACACATGTGTTATGTATTTTAACATGCTGCACACCATGGTAGTCATCTGTAGTGAGTGGAGTCTACAAATTATTACATAGTTAGGAGTAGAGTAGAATAGACAGTCAAAAACGACTACTGTTGGGTATGTTATTTTCCTGTGCCACTGTCGAGCAGTGACACAGAAGTGGTCCCCGGGGTGTATTTCCATACCCATCATTCCCTCACAAAAACTCCACAATCCCCAGGGTATATTTCCTTAGCTATCATTCCCCACCCCAAACTCCACATACCCAACAACCATCCCTTCTCTGGTGAACTGATTAAGATTTAAATGTTATAATACAAGAGTCGCCTCTGTTTTGTGTACACGTCAATTCCTTTGGAACCCTTTTGTGTCACAAAGGGTGCTCAGACATATTTATATATATATGGCTATAGCTGTGTCTGTGTATATGCATATATAAATATGTATGTACACATCCCGTAAGTGCATATATCTATTTAGTATTTAGTTATAACAGTTGTAGATATGGAGACTTGTCTATGTTGTTTCACAGAGTACAGTACATTCAAGGGTACTGTACATATGTACACAAAGTGACTGTCTCATTTGTTTTCAGTACTGTGGAATACCTGTAGTAAAATGTGTATTATAAAACCCATGCAGCATGTATGCAACCCAGATGGCTTAGTGTTAAGTCCAGTGACCTTGGTGTGTATGGTCCAGGATTCAAGACCTGCAAGGGTTATTGATAATGTCATTTAGGACTAAATAAGACACTTTTAAGTGGGTGTACATGTGTTTTTGTGACAGTAAGCAGTGGGTACACACAGTTAAAAGACATGTACAACTTGCAGTCCACTTGAAATGCCCTTCTTTGGCAATCCTTCTGATGTCACCCACCTAGAAATACAATTCTGGGAGTGCTATAACCTAATATTCTCTGTAGTGTGTCCCATAACTGTGTAATGCTATAATATGATACGCTAGTTTGGTAGATGTTCTAATCCCAGACTTGCTACCTCTGTGTTTTTGTCTGCCTGAGAAGGGAACAATGTTTTTTAGAGTACGCACACTCCTTACAATTCACATACTCAACTCTGGCAAGGATACTGATGTCACCCACCTAGAAATACACCTCTGGAACTACTGTAACCCAGTAATTGCTGTAGCACATCCTGTAACTGTGTAATGCTGTAGTGTCCTAAGCTAGTTTGGTAGGTGTTCTAATCTCAGACTTGCCAACTGTGTGTGTCTGCCTACCTGAAAAGGGAACAATGCTTTTTAGAGTACGCACATGCCTTACAATTCACATACTCGTCTTTGGCAAGGATGCTGATGTCACCCACCTAGAAATACACCTCTGGAAATGCTGTAACTCAGTAATCTCTGTAGTGTGTCCTGAAACTGCATAATGCTGTAGTGTAATAAACTAGTTTGGTAGATGATCTAATCCCGGACTTACCAACTGTGTGTGTGTCTGCCTGCCTGAGAAGGGCACACTGCTTTTTAGAGTATGCACACTCCTTACAATTCACATACTCAACTTTGGCAAGGATGTTGATGTCACCCACCAAGAAATACACCTCCTGGACAACTTTAACCTTCTAATCTGTGTAGCGCGTCCTGTAACTGTGTAATGCTGTAGTGTAATAAGCTAGTTTGATAGGTGTTCTAATCCCAGACTTGCCACCTGTGTGTGTGGCTCTGTCTGCCTGAGAAGGGACCAATGCTTTTTAGAGTATGCACACTCCTTACAATTCACATACTCAACTTTGGCAAGGATGCTGATTTCACCCATCTAGACATACACCTCTGGGATTGTTGTAACCCAATAATCTCTGTAGTGCTTCGGGTAACTACGTACTGCTGGAGTGTGATTTAGATCTGTGGTAGGGTATCATCCACAACCATGGCAGTTATGTATGCTTTCTGTGTGTTTCAATGTCTGTGTAGGGAGCAATGCATTATAGCCTACTCACTCGCAGGACATTTACAATGCCCTACTTTGGTAATCCTGCTAACGTCATTCCTTGTCAAATACACCTCTGGGGGATGAGGTCCCTAGTAATCCTCATAGTGCATCCTATAACATCTTCATGCAGTAGTGTGATGCAGATCATGGTCATGAGTTTTATACCCACATATATCAGTTATGTGTGTCTCACTGTCTGTTTTGTGAGAAATGCATTTTGGGCTACTCACTTGCAGGGAATTTGAAATGCCCTACTTTGCTGAACCTGCTGATGTCATTCCTTGTGAAATACACCTTTGGGGATGGGGTTGCCCAGTAATCTCTGTAGTGCGTGCTATAACTGTGTAATGCTGTAGTGTGATAAACTAGTTAGGTAGGAGTTCTATTCCAAGACATGGCAGGTGTGTTTGTCAGTCCGAGCCTGTGTGGAGGTGGCTGTAACTGTCTAACCACTGGACATGTTGAGAATCGGGTTTTGTAGTTTTCCTTTATGGTGGCCATATTATATGTTACAATGTCCACCTCACGAGGATTATAGACTTTAGTCAGCCAAGAGACTGATTTGGCAAGCCATACCCCTGAATCTGGCAAAAAGACTGGTGAACAAAGTAACCAACCCTACTATTACCCAGAATATGGTCTGAACCCATGTGTCATACACAAACACACTTGCCTGGAAAATCCCACTATGCTGCTAGTACCCTGCACATTGTTGACAGATAGCTGGCATGGTGTGATTGCAGTGGGCTGCAGAGGGCATGGCACCCTCTCCACCAGTACAATAGGCACATAATTGCAGACAATGCACCTTCACTAAGCTCCCCACTGGATGCCTGCAACATATGTGGTGCCATCAAATGTGATCCACAAAGGACATACAGTGCCTTACACACATGTCCTGTATGGACAGATGCCACTGACACCAGGGAATACCTGTATCATGCTATCAATGCAGGTGCAGGGTCAACCTGCTGTCTATTAGCAGGTCTTGCCACACCAGGCCAGGATTGGCACATCTGATAACAGTCTGTGTATATAACATGTGCCAGGCAAGCAAGGTACACTTAAACATGTCACTATACATTAAAGTGGGATGTGCACATCCCAGTTAATGTCCATGTCAAGGACTATAAAACACAGACATGGCATGCATTGCAAAGCAATGGCCACACACAATAGTAACCAGGATGACAGGATGGTTAAGACAATACCCATCTGTGTGGGACATTGCAGACACTGCATCCCTGAACCACACTGCAGACCATTGTCAGTGGCCTGATGCCAAGGATTACCCCTCACCTACCCTTGTACAGCCATCTTGCACAGCCAACCACTATACACCCATGAACAATGCACACATGCATGTCAGTACTGGCACCTTGTGTCTGCATGTGGGGTATGATGTTCCCAACCACAGTCACACCCAGTATAACTCCCATTGGCATACTGACTGATGTCAGACACATTCACGTGCCCTAGCCCATAGAACCTCAGGATAACCCCTGTGGTGCATGTAATACCTGTGCATTACTGCATTGTGGCAAACTAAGTAGTTAGGAAGTATATTTGTGAGCATGCCAAAGTGTGCCAATGTGTCTGATTCCCTTAGAGAGTGTGGTTATGTTGACAATGACATCTGTTCATGTGGACAGCCATGTGTTCTACACCTAATGTGTGTCTACTATATCTCTGTTGCAGATGTCACTCACCAGCACACATATATGTTCTTACAGCGCACCAACATTTCAGCTATGTGGCACATGGCGTAACTGCATGCACTTGTAATAGTAATGGCTAGTCAGGCAGGGGTTTGAACCCCTGTACTGGTAAGTGCGTGACAGAAGATGCTTAGGTTTTAGTCTCCCAGCCCTTCTCTGATGTACTTTGCCTCTGTCTGTCCCTCCCACACACTCTCTGGTGGGTGTGGAGATGTACACCTGCTCAGCAGCAGCTTGTGTTTTGTAAGTGATGATCATGATCAGGTGATGACCTCTGCACCTATTGCAGTTGTCCTCTAGCTGATTGCATGTGGAACAGCTGTGCTGACAGTCCCATAGCCAATTGCATGGAAACACAGTACAATATCTAGGAATATCATGCTGGTGTTTGCCCATGACAGTCGCTGTGAGTGGAACCTGGATCTCGTGTTTGGTAAACAGCATCACAGATGACATCTGGATATTCCTCAAACAACATACACAGTGGAAAACCACCTAAAGACAGGAGGATGATGTGCCAGACATGACTACGGCATGTAAGTGTAGCTAAGCTTCATTCAGACTATTGTGTGTGGTAATGGCTAGTCTGGATGTTTTAATAACCGACAAGAAAACCTCCATCTGAAGGGTCATCTGTAGACTGGTCAGTGTGTGGAACCATTATTTTCTTGTGTTACCTTGTATTACTCACAGAACACACATCTGTGAACTGCAGAAGCATAGTGTGAGGATTGCAGTCAGTACACGGTGACAGTGATGAGAGTTACTGCCATTGTATCCCTGATTGGACATATGTCACATGAAACAGTGGTATGACAGTCACTGTCTGAGGTTATCACAGTGACATGGCAATAATGAGTCACTGTTCATAGCTGTAGTCACAAGTCATCTATGCTTTGCAGAGATGTCATGCAGTATATATGCATGTGTTGTGTTCCCTCTGCAAAAGTATGACATCTGTTGTCTTGGGTTGATGGTAATATCTGTGCATGCTGTTATAAGTAATCCTGAATGCTGTTGACTATTACTAAGCCTTATCTGTGTTAAAACTGCAACACCATAGGCTGTATGGGATTGGAGGTCCCAGTGGAACCACCTGTCCCACTTCAGCAGGCCATGACACCGGGCACCAGCACATCTGGGACCCAGCCTTGGACCTCCACCTCTGTTGGCTCTGCACCACCTTCTGGTGGAACCACCACTGAGGATGGGGCTTGGCCCCCCTGGGAGCAGGTCCAGACAGGAACCTATTAGCTATCATACAGTCCAGGCCGTGGTGCTTAGGGGTCTCAATAAGGAGTTTTGAGGCCAGCTACGCCAGCTTGAGGGCAGAGTGGCACATTTAGAGGGTGAGCCTGCCCTTCCTAGACAGCCCCCAGCACAGCAGCCTTTGCAGCTGTGAAGGTGCAGTGGTGGCTGCCCATGGGTGGGGACCCCACTGTTTCCATTTGTGAGCTCATGAGCTTGTGACTGCCAAACACCCCTCCCCATCCAAGGTGTATCCCCCCCACATGTGTCATATACCACCCCTGTATGCTATCTTGTATGTCATCCTACCCAACCTATCCTCCACGAGCATACCTACTCTCCTTCCTCAACATCCCACTCTCACCTTATGAAAATGGAAACAAAAGGCCAATCTGTTCCCAGAACAACTGTTTCCCCATACATAGCTGTCCATTTCACACACGTGTCCACTGGACACATGTAACCTTTTTAATTTGCATCACAACATACTACTGTTGTCCTCACCCCTCTCTCAGGCACACGATCCTGGTATGCACATGACTCCTAAAGGTTCCATGTACATGTGATGCAGATGACCCCATTGTACACACAACACTACCGGTCCCTCTATGGTTACCCCATTTAACTTTTTAATGATGATGATGTTGCACACAGCACCTTGCAAGAGTACTGTTCTCACATAATCATTGGACAGGAACTGTTTTGTTAATGTAAATAAACTGCTCAAAATAATGTATTTGGGCAATCTACAAATATTTGCGTGTATTAATGACACATGTCTGCCTGAGGGAGTCTTGATATTACATAGGACAACACCACTACATAATACAGGAGTTGCTGGTGTTTCCCTTTTCATTCTTTTTTAATGCTTTGTTGTCACATGGGATGTTCTTGATATATCTATATATATGTATGTATCTATATCTGGACATAAACACACACACATACATCTACATGATGGAATACATTTCCTATACTGTTGAATGACTGTGCTGGATGATATGTTTGTGATAACATCCAATGTCTGTATATCTGCCATGGCTAAGTGGTAAATCGCATTGGCTGTGTTGTGCAGGGTACTGGGTTGACCTTTGCAGAGGCCATTTATTTTGTTGCTGCCATTACAAGGGCCACTGGATACAGAGTGATTAAAGCACTTTTAAGCAGTTGTGAGCAGGTGTGTGCATATTTGCGTGATGGTAGGCTGTGCTATCTTCCAATCACAGTTTGTTAAATTCGGTTAGCTTCTACTATGCTTAATGTGTGTGGGCACTACTTACACCCACGTAAACACACTTAGACTTGCTTACTGGTACTTATATATGTTTACTACTGCTTATTTGTGCTTACACCTGCTTACTAGTGCGTTATTAATTATGACACTGCCACTTTGATTGAATGACATTAGTTAAATATTTCATGCAGTACTCCAGTTCACATTTACATGTTATTATGTAGGTTATACAGCAAAAGGATGTATAACTATGTTCATATACACATTCCACATGATATGTGCTATACTGGGACTCAAACCATGCATACCTGTTCGTTAGGCAGATGCCCTCACCTCTACACTATTGACGTTAATGTTGATTCTGCATGTTATTGTTTATTTGGATGATTTTGATGTGTAAGCTATGCTAAGCAAAGGCCAACGATGCACAAACATGCTGCGCTTACATTTTTAATAATGAAGCAATACAAATGTAAAATAGGGACACAGGGAATCTAATTATGATAGTTCTAGGGATGGGGCTCAACATTCCACTACATGCTTGTGTGTTTACTACTTTGATTTAATTTCAGTGTCCATGGACACTCTTGTATGCTTAGCATACATCTCAGTATCCACGGACACTGAATTAATTGCTTACTATTAGAGGCGGGCTCTAATAGTAAGCATTGTAGGTTGTGCAACTGTGGGGGCATGTTTAAGCCTCCATAGAGCACTTAAACACACCCTCTGCACTCGCACACATTTCCTGTGCACGTTGAGGGTGCGGCAGCGCACCCTCATAAATATTCATATGGTGCTGCTGCACCATCTGTAAGGAGGACACTCGGCGCAAGGCTAAAACCGTCCTTGTGCCAAGCTTCATGAATCCCAGGGAATGTTTTAACAAGACTACAGTCAATGTAGTAGATGTCACAGATTGCTGTTAGCTAGCCTATTTAAGTTGCCCACTTAAGTTTCTTACCTGTAGACCTTGGAACCTGCTAGTACATTCCAACTAAATAATGACAGAATTTTGACACATACTTTATGCCTGATTTTTCATATGAAGTAACACCAGTTGATGACAGACACCATAATGTGCCAGTAAATGTGTCCACATACTAAGTTCAAGCAGCCTTTTGGCATATTATGCCAAAATCAGAAAGAAAAGAAGAGATACACTTATTTTATAGGCTCATATGTTTATACTAGGCTAATGGCCACTGGAATCTTTATAAACCTAGCCGTGCAACCCAAATGCATTCCAACAGTTATTGTATTTTAGATGTTATTATATTGGGGTCTATGTCAGTTAGGGCCTGATTTAATGACTACCTCTATCCATCAGGGACATAGGTGCCAGAACATAGGTGAATTTCCAGTTTCCCATTGAGTGGTCCAGTTTACACTTGAATAGGGTTAGGGAAAACTCTGCTTTATGTGGATGGGCTGCATGTTCCAGAGAATGGGAATTCTGTAAAATATGCATCTGTCCTTTTAACATGTCCTATTTATGTTGCAAGCAAAGTTTAGTTTCTTAGCTCTAGTATTTCTGATGCTGTTCATTTTGTGGTTATACAAAAATATATTAGAGTGGGATCCAAGGATGCCTTGTATGCCAGACATAGATCTCTTCTCAGTGGTCTGTAAGAGAAAGAGTATAGAGATAGGGCTGTGAAGCAATATGCATAGGACATTTTGTTTATATCTTGTATTCTTTTTGTGAGGAACCTTTGCGGACATTCCAGTTGATATATGTGCCATGCCAGGTACATAACAAAGGAGGGCATTATACTCAATAATCATTCTGACGAGGGCAGAATACAGTGACACAATGACTTCCCTAGAGTTTGGCTAGATGTCATGCCCTAATGATTTCCTTAATGATTTCAATAAGTGAAATTCCTTAATGATTTCACTTACTCATTGATATATACTGATTTCTATTAAATACTCCTTACCACATAACTTGCAGTTTGAACTTTCCCATGTCCCATTATAAGTCATAGAAACGTTTTGATTTCACTGATTTCCTTCTATATATACATTGATGGGGCATTCTTCTTTGGAATTATTTGATGCAATTTGTTTTTTCACTGATTTTCCATTGGAAATGCGGTGGCAATCGTGGAGAGTTCATTGATTTGCTTTTATAAATTTTGACAGGAGTGATACACTTTTTATTCTGCAGTATAGATAACAAGTGATAACAGACACTAGCCAGCAACTGTAACACCCCCCCCCCAGGTAGCATTATGTGCAGCATATGGTGGTGCAAGAAAAGCAGCAATGTTTAGTCCACCATTATAGGCACTGACATGTACATAGTGGCAGTTCATTATTGCAAAGAACAATATCATACATGTATGTGCTAAGTAGTGCATGGTTGAGTCACACTGTGCATCAGATATATTCACTTACCCCACACAAGAGAGAGGGCATGTCACAGCCATCATTGTTTTAACAGGTGTGGCACAGGGACCCAAGAACACATGACTATCTGCACAACCTGGATTGGGTGGGGGTTAACGGTCAATGGAGGTGGCAGTATGGGCCATGGGGAAGGTTGACATCAGTTTCATGCATGAATTTTTCTGTGGACCATGTGCAGGAGTTACTACATGCCCACTGCAGCCACTGCAGTTTCCAGAGTCAGGACTACACCACCCACCAGATCCTGAAGTGGTAATACTGGTGGCCTGAAAGTGGATTGCAGATGAACTGCTCCTGCTCCAACCACTGCATCTCTTTGCCAGGGCCACACCCAGCATGGATAAGATACCATGATAAGCCTACTTCTGTAGATGTAGACTATATTCACCATGACAATCTCCTTATGCACCCATCCACCATTCCAGGTATGGACACAACTGCAGTCTCAGCTAACATTCATGGTTAGGGCACTATGGTGTTTATTGATTCTCTGCATGCAGAGGGACATGGAGGTGATGTGTATCACCACAGTTCTCATGTGACCTAAACTGTCATCATCTCTGGACTTCACTGTCTTCTGAAGGTATTGGCATTGCTTGGTCACATCATCACAGAGTCCTTGCACCACACCTGTCATCTCCAAGTTGTGTAGCAGCAGACCTTGCTCAAATTTTATCCCTGCAGATGTGTTGATTTATGCCAAAGTTGCCAACATATCTGGAGATGGCTGCCATATTCAGCAAAACAGGAACCCCCTGCCAGGCTGTCTGATGCACTGTTTTGGTTGACCACTGCAGCCACAGAGGGAGTGGTGATACTGCTGTTCGCCAAAGAGGAGTATTTCCTTGACAGGAATGGTGAGACCCTATACTATGGATTCTGCAGAACAACTGTGGGTGAGGTCTCACTGCCACCCTGTGTAATATGTGCAGGACTAGTCAAGAGGGTGAAAAACTGTGTCTTGGGTCCTGAGATTGTGACTTAGTTTGTTTGTAGGCATCATTGTCCAAATCTGTGCAGGTGATGACCTCAGTATGTTGTCCTGGCCCAGCCTTTACGCTTGTCAACACAGCATTGGTCTGTTCTAGTACAACATGGCACAAGAGAAAACAGTGTGATGATGTTCATCCCTGCAACATGTGATGTCTTGTGATGTGCATGAAAATAGCAGGTAGGCACATGCAGGCTAACAACCAAGCCATAGCTGTTTGAGACATCCCCTGTGTTGGAACATCCAATGTTCCCAAGGGAAACATACGTAGCAGTCATTATGTGCTGCCTAGAGGCAGTCTATACAGAGTTGCTGTATAGCATGTGTTATGACGACTAACCTGTGTGGTCTCCCTGTGAAATACAAGTACTTTGAACTCTCTCAGAACCTGTGTCCACTCCATCTGATATGATACTCATGTCATCATCACCTCCGTGCAGGGGTGATAAGAATGACTCTTTGTCCACCAGGCTTCAAGTGTGAGATGCCACCCCCCCCCAAACCAGTTGCAGATGTGTCATATATTATGCTACATGCTATCTGTGAAGCTCACTCTTATCATGTCACTGACACTCCTCTAATACTGTTGTGTTGTATGCTTCTTTCAATTCATAGCATTAAGGTTGTAGGTAACTGGGGCCCACATGTAATCCTGTAAAAGGCTGATGAGCACCCCATCTCCACACCAAACACTACACATGGGTACAGAGTGACTGTAGCAGAATGTCATTCTCAGCAGGACTGAATTTGTTAAATGCCTGCACTCTATTCCCTTTGAGACCACAGCAGTAGGCCAGTGATGTCTGAGCAGAGTGGACTAGCTATGACACACAGTACCTTGGTTTATCAATATACAGCAGGATAGAGTCAGGTAGGTCTTGAAAGGCAGTGAATGTAACACATATGTTATGGAATGTAGTACATGCTAGGCATGCCTGACGTGATCAAGGAGAGGGATGGACTTGCACTTTCATACATCTGAGGTAAATAAACAAAGAGATGCACAGGTATAAGTAGGTGATGAGGGGCTTTATAGATAGCATAAGTGGGGTTCTCATACGTACATAGTAGACATGATTTGATGGGCCATGCTGATAGGGGTTGCTTGTGTGAACATAGCAAAAAAAGGTGCCTTCAAGGCAGACAGCAGACACTCATACCATACATGTAGGACAGGGTGCAGAGGAATGAGGAGATAGGTGCAGACCATAATAGTACAGGTACATTATGGTACCTCATTTACAGTACTATTACAATATACTTTGTCAAGGCAGATGCACAAATCATCAGTCAAATAGCGGTTTCAGCATTCATGGCATTCTGGGCTGCCATCCCAAAGGTGCCATAGCATCTACTCAGGTACATTATTTACACAATCTGTAACTGTACCTGTATGTTATAGACAAGCACAGCATAGACACAGTAGTAATAGACTTCCAGTAACGCAAACACTGCCTATTAGGCTATTTTAAGGCAGACATTCACATATGCAATTCTGCAAAACCGCAGTATTGTAGACCACAGTGAATCTCCTCTGGAACCTGCCCTGTGAAATTATTGTTTCTATGATGCCATATGTCAGGTTGCTCAAACACTGTTGTGACTGCTGCTTTCTCACTGCACAATTTGGCTTTTAACATGACAGATCAATTGGATATGTTGAATATATATATATGTGTGTGTATATGGGTCCCCTACACATTACCGAAATGCCACATCACTGACTTTCATATGAGCGAGCCAACAAAACCCCCAAATGACAGAACACCGATGGAAAATGGACGCTGAGTAAGTGATTGGCCAACCCAACAACCACACAACAGTGGCAGTAAACAAAACAAACCCATGTGGGGGTCTTTGCCCACCACCCCCCCACACTAAATATACCAACTATGAGATTGCACTACCATGTAGGTAAGGGGCAAAGGTTGACATGCTGACCAAGCACTTCCTTACTGTCCTTTTTCTGTCTGTGTTCCCAGCAGTCTGTGATTTGTCGTTTCAGTGTTGTCGGCTCAATCATATGAAAGTCAGTGATGTGACATTTCAGTAAAGTGAAGGGGACCCATATATATATATATATATATATATATATATATATATATATATATGTGTGTGTGTGTGTGTGTGTGTATGTATGTATGTGTGTGTGTGTGTGTGTGTGTGTGTGTGTGTGTGTGTGCACGTGTGTGTGTGTGTGTGTGTGTGTGTGTGTGTGTGTGTGTGTGTGTGTGTGTGTGTGTGTGTGTGTATATATATATATATATATATATATATATATATATATATATGTGTGTGTGTGTGTATGTATATACACACACACACACACACACACACACACACACACACACACACACACACACACACATACATATTTGCACACTATATCTCTATATCTGTATCTACATTTATAACTATATATGTATCTATATCTAACTAAATATATAGATATATATCTATATCTTTATCTATATCTATATATGTATTTATATCTATATCTATATCAATATCTCTTTATCTATCTAGTGTCCTAGTCAGTATGAATACCAGCTTGAGTGTTCTCTGAAAATAGGTGTTGTTCTAGTGTGACCAATCCAGGTGACAATCTGTAAATAAATAAACATGTATCCAAAAAAGCAGACATAAAAAATATGAAGAGCAAACATACATTGTAAGGCAGTTTGGGTGTATTGGAGAAGCCTTGCATAATGTTCTGGTTCTAAATAAATCAAGAGTTGCTTTTACTTCAGATTTATCCTCACTAACTAGCATTATGTCATGTACTATTTACTTCTAACTAATGCAGTGAGAAACTATCAGCTTGACAGTAATAGTTTATTATTATTAGTTATTAATCACAGTTTCTTTTAAAAGTAATTAACTCTTAGGTTCTCAGGTAGGTACTAGACTTGCAGTCTTGGTGATCTTTGTGAAGTGTATTCAAATAATCCATGAGAACTGTGTTAAACTAGTCTGCTTGATCAAGGATATCTATATCACATATCTCATGGGTGAATATGCATGTCTCATCAACTTTTTGTGAATGGATTTAAAAAAAGCATGGCATTGCCTTGTTTAATGGGCAGAGGGGGTATACTCCTAAGAATGGAGATATGTCAGATTAGATATCTATCACGTCATCAGGTCCTGCTAATGCATGGATAAAGGTTCAAATTTTTGATGTGGGTGTCCATGGTGTCACTAATTTTGTGGAGATGGAAAAGATTAAAAATTGTTGGGTTTTTAATAACATGGAAAGGTAGACAGAAGTTACCACACAAGAGCACATACAGGGCAGATTAAAATGAAAAGGTTTTTATTCTCTCTGGGTAGATTAAAAAACCTTGTCAAATAATTTTCTTAACCAGGAATGCAAGAGGTCTCTTTAACCCAACAAGGTGTTTGGAGAAACATGTGATAAGTATGGTATTATATCCAATGACTTCTTTAGACCAAGAGGAGATGCCCATATAAATTACCTGTGATAAATAGTAATACTTTTCTAGTCATGACTGGCACATGATGGTCACAGGATAGTTTGGTTTAGACAAATGTGCCAAGATCTCTAATTGCTGTGCCTGTATTAAAGGGAAGTCCTTTATTTGGTACAAGGTGGAGAAGTCTGACTTCCCAAATCTAACTGAACAACATTTCTGGCCCTCAGTTTGAGCCCATAGTCATTACACCAAGCATTGATCTGGTAGAGTTATTGTTGAAGCATAAGAGTGTTAGTAGGGGACTTCAAAATAACATCCAGTTTGTAGGCATCAGCAAAACTGGTAAACCATAGCCCTTTGACATCTGCTTTCAAACTTGAAGATTAGAAACCAAACAGTATGAGGCCTAGGAGTGAGCCCTGTGGCACATCAGGTATAATATTTTTTGTATGGAGGAGTTACTACCAATCTTTACTGTATGGGTTCTGGTAGAGTCATTTACCAATCAAATGGGCAAAATATATATTAATGTCTACCTGTGTAAGCGTGCCATTAGTATCTCTATGGGAATAGTGTTAAAGGCTTTGGCCATGTCCAGATAAGAAATGTTGATGAACTAAACAAAACAACAGATCTAAGATAAACATATTATAATAACCACTGAAAAAAATACCAAAAGCTGATCCTGAAAACCATACCAACAATTAAATGCAAAGTTGTGGATAAAAATATTTCATTGATTGCTTTTGTCCAACCATTATCTTGGACTTATGCAAAACAGTTTTGCTCCACAAAATGAGTGATAAGTTGTCCTAGTGACATCCAAGTAACCACAGATACTGGAATCAAATTAGATTATATAGAAAAAGAACTGTGCAAACTGGATCCAAACAAAGTACAGAGAGGAGACAGAATTAGTAATAATGACCTGAGAACACTTCAGCAAAACTTTCAGTACCATTATCTCTGTTATTTACTAGGTCGTATAAATATGGGGAGATTCCTCAAGATTGAAGATGTGCACTTATTAAACATGTCTTTAAGGGAAATGAGAGTAGGACAAATCCAAGTCGTACAGACTCTTAAGTCTACTTTCAAGTTGTGGAAAAATAATGGAGAATATAAAACTGAAAAAGTTATTGTCAGAATTGTAAAGGTTGGGACTTGAAACCATATATCAACATGCATGAGTTAAAAAGAGATCTATTAGCACCTGTAGCATGATGTTCTATAACAGTATAATAACAGGCATGAATGAAAGGTGATGTAATTTATATAGATTTAACTTCAGCATTTGATAGGGTCATACACAAAACACTGATCAATAAATTAGAACAATTAGTTGTTGAATTACTCTTGATAAGATGGATAGCTACATGCCTTACAAATAAGACATAAAAAGTATCGTACAGCAATTGGACAGGTGAAATTCTTGGATACAGACAAGATGTCCCACAGGACCCTGTCTTAGACCCTTACTTATTTAGATTGTTTCATTCTGATCTATGCTTTTCATGTGAAATGTTCTACAGTCTGTATGCAAATGACTTGAAATTGTTTAAACTAATTACATGTGTTACAGATAGGATGCCTGCAAAAGAACTTGACTAAATTGGCCATTTGGGCACAGGAGGATAGGATGCTAATAAATACATCAGACACTGAGCATATGAGATTTGGGTGACATAAACTGAAAGGTGAATATTTAATATGGGACACAATGATTGAAACTGTAGAATCATTTAAGAACCTGGGTATATTGGCAGTTCCAGCTTTGAGTTTTTCTAATAATATCAACCAAGTAGTTAATGAGAGTTATAGAAGTATAGGCTGTAAAAAAAAAGATTTATAAAGTTTAGGAAATCAGAAATGATGATGCCACTGTCTGTTAGTTATATTAGACCCAAACTTGAGTATGGGATAACAATATGGAAACCTTATAAGAAAACAAGCATGAGTAAACTGTAAAGAGTGCTGTAGAAATATACCAAGGGCATCCATGCATGTGAAAATTAAATTATTATGAAAGAGTAAAATATCTGAATTGGTACAGTCTCATATAGATATTTAAGAGGAGATCTTATTTAGATATATATGGAATTTAGAGATAACTATCTCTGGGAATATGTGGGTTATCAAAAAGTAGTGGAGAATCATCAGACAACCTATGCACAAGATTCTATAGGAGTGAGAAGTGTCCTAATTGGTTCTCTAAAAGAGAAGCTGATGTATGTATACCCAGTTCGGCTTTGTTAAGGGCAGATCCTGCCTCTTAAACCTGGTTGATTTCTTTGAAACAGTCACCAAGGCCATTGACGAGGGGAAGGTGGTCCACACAGCCTACCTGGACCTCGCAAAAGCCTTCGATACAATACCCCACTCGGGCATTATAGATAAGCTCACCAGCTTAAATATAAACCCCTATGTCACTAGATGGATTGCAAACTGGCTCAAGGACAGAACCCACATGGTTAGAATTGCTGGAGCCATGTCAGACTCCAAACCAGTTACAAGTGGTGTCCCACAAGGCTCAGTCTTGGGACCTCTCTTGTTTGGTATATATTTCTCGGAGGTACAGGCCAACACGGAAGGACTGTGGCTGACCAAGTTCGCAGATGACTGCAAAACTGGGTGCCATAATCGACTCTCCAGCCGACACAAGCATCGTCCAAAAGGGCCTCATAGAAACAGACAACTGGTGCCAGAGCCATGGCCTCAAGCTAAATGCCAAAAAGTGTATAGTCATCCCTTTGGCAAAACAAAGTGCCCACAAATTACCACATAGGTGGTAATCCATTAAGTACAGAAGAAGTAATTAGGGACCTGGGGACCCAAGTTGATAGCAATCTCTCATTTGACAACCACGTGGCCAAAGTGGTTAGAAAAACATTTTATATAGCCCACCTAATCATGAAGGGATTCACATCTAGATCAGGGGACGTCATCGTGCCTCTTTACTCATCCCTCATCAGACCCATAATTGAGTACAATGCCCCTTTTGGGATGTACCTTACCAGACACCTGCAGCAACTGGAAAGACCCCAAAAGTACCTCACCAAGAGGATCAAAGGGCTCAAACAGATGCCATATGCTGCCCGGTTAAAGAAACTCCAGCTCTACTCAGTGGCATACCACCTGTTCAGAGGCGATCTGTGCCTGACGTATAAAGCCATGTCCAACCCGGAATTAATGGACATGCTGCACCTCAGAAAATCCAAATCCCATCGAGCTACGCTCACGAGACTTGAACCTCAGCACTGAAATAAATAGGACATGCTGGAGGGACAGATTCATAACCCAGAGGCTCCCTTCACTCTGGAATAAAATCCCAGTCCAGGTTAGGCAGAGTCCCTCATTGACTCTGTTCAAGAGGAATCTTGATGAGTGGATGGGAGATCGTAGGTTTACCCCGGGTATCACTTCTGTGTCACTGTTAGACAGAGGCACAGTATACTAACCTCGAAAAAGGGCATAGCAAAATAAATTTAAAATGGGTGGCGAAAGCCAAACACATTCTGGCTAGGCTTATAAATGCCCTAGGGCAGATAGCCTAGTATGAACCTATGAACCTATGGAATAGAGTATGAAATTACATTAAAGCAAGCATTAGCTTAGATATTTTTAAGAACAGCCTGGAGTCTTATTTTGGGGACAACTTTGCTATATTGGCAGGCTAAAAGGGCATTAATACCTGTCCTTGAAATATTTGCATGTATGCATTTATGTATGCATATATTATGATGCAGTCAGGATTGTAGACCATTCTCATTCATTGCTGATACTTTACAAAGATTCTTATGTACAAAATTATCTCAGTAATGGAAGTACTAGCAAACTACTGCAGTGATTTACAAAAAGTATTTGCATGTTAGATATTAAACCAAGAAGAAACTCCGCAGTGTGGAGCGTGTGACGTTCACTCCTTAAATTATGTTATGCACCTAGTTCAGTAATAAAAAATCAAACTGTAAAATATGTACTACAAAATAATAAAATAGAAAATAGTAGGTAGTCCACAGTTGAGTTAAAATGGAATATCCTTTATTGAAACACACAAATAAGTGATCCTAGTTGAGTATAATGAAAAGTGTCAAAAACATTCATTATTTATATATTATCAGGTTATTTGGAGCAAGGGAGTGGTTATAGAGGGTGGTCATGGCCATAGGTCAGCTGGTGCCCTAGGCAAAAGGGCTTCACGGCACCCCCCCCCCCCCAATACACCAGCTGGTGCTCCCATCCTGATCTACCTACACCAAATAAATACTGGAAAAGTGCCCCTGCTAGAGCGGTGCCCTAGGCGGCCACCTAGTTGGCGTATGCCTAAGGTCGGCTATGTTAAGAACAATAAAAGCAATAAAAGCATTAAACTCATTCCTTTAACCAAGTCCCCCTTCCCCTTAACACCATAGTGTAAACTGAGACTGTGCTACCCTAGAACTGAAACTAAAAAGCTAGAGACAAATTAAAATATATAATATAGACTATTGGACTTGCTGGCAGCACCTACCTGAGAGGAGAATGAGAAGGATAGGATTAATCTAGGGAACAGTAATGGTGAGGAAGTTCGTAACCCAGGTATGAAAAATTCTGACTCTTAATAAACTAGAAAAAGAGCTGAAATGCATGAAAGGGCTATTTTGAGAGCAAATATGCTTACAACAAAGTCTAGATAAGAAGAGAATGCCTAGGGGTCTGTGCCTTAACAAGACACCTATGTGTAATAGTATGGATGAAACCTTGACGGCTGAATGGTTTGATACCTTAATTAATGCTAGCTACAACCTCATAAGACTGCTCCTTAAAAATAACTGGGTTAAACAGGAGGCAACTAAGGCTGCAGTCTCAGAGCTGGAGATGACTATATTAAATGGGAACCATAAAGACCTTGATGTGAGGTTTGATTCTCTGAGACGGACAATAAAAAGCTTTGAACAATCCATTAAAGAATGTAAGCTGAAGAAGATAAAAAGGGATCAGGATGATAAGGATGATCCAGAGAGATTTAATAAAACAAAAAACAAGAATAAAGACCGAGAATTTCTAACTACAACAACTATAGATGTGGTAACAGGAGATTCAACAGAGGCTACAAAAGGTACCACCAACATGACAGCAGAACTCATCAGGATATTTGAGAGGGAAATCATTGCAAAGAACCAGACTGAGGCATGACACAGATGGAACAAGTTTCCCCACCACCACTATCTTCACAGATACCCTTGGCTACCAGCATACCTTGGAAGTCCAACAAGGGGCAGGGATACCTAGATCAAAACCAGACCCAGAATCACAGAATGAACCAGAACCATCACAGAGATATGGTAGAGGAACACCTAAACCAGAACCAACACAAGATCCCCAATCAACAGGACAACCAAGACCAAAGACAGCACGGCTACCAGCAGCAGGATCAGGAACACCGAAACCCAAACCACTAAGAGGGACATTACCATCAGTACAGACATCAACCACAACACCAATAACAGAACCAGTACCAATACCATTACCAGGGCCAATGCCAGAGTGCCAGAGGAGGACAATACTATCACAGTCACCAGGAAGACTACCACTCCAATCTCCTGAGACTCCAGAGGGCACAAGAGGTATTTCAACAATCTCCAACCCCAGCCAGAGCCCCTCCAGAAGACCAGAGAACCAAGAAGTGGGCAGGAGTGAGAGAAATCAAATACTTGGGGTAGCCCAACTACATCACAGGATCCCAAACCAAACAGAGAAACCAGCCACACTATTAACTTACCCTGTTGTGTGGAATCACTCCAAAACAGAACTTACTGACATTGAGATTATTGTGCTTTCAAAGGGATTAACTTTTGTTCCCCTCCTCAGGTCTTAGCACAGGTAAAATCCTATGTCAGAAAATTGAATCTGAAAGGTCTGTACCATGTCAAATCTAATACAACTGAGAAAAAACTATGGAAGAAACAATAAAAAAGCACAGTAATTACTGCCATCCCTTACACCAAACGTTAGCAGCCTTCGAGGTCAAATTTGAAATGGACATCAGGAAAATACTGCAAAAACCAACAGGGAGGACATTTTACAACCTTAACAAAGATGAGAAAAAGCATCATTAGAGCTAATCAGAGATAAGTCTCAATGGGTTATGAAAGCTGACAAGGGAGGGGCTATTGTTGTCACTGATACCAGCTGTATTAACCAGAGGATAGAAGAAATGTTGAGTGACACTAACTGTTATCAGTAATTAGCTTTAGAGGAGATTAAGGCATCATGCAACTGGTACACAGCCTTGACTGCAATTTATGATGATGGTTTGTTAACAGATAACTTGTTTGACTATCTACAGACATATTTTCCCCCACTTGCCTAAATTATTTGGAATCCCTAAGCCACATAAAAATAGAGAAAACTTTCCTTACAGTCATTGGTTGCAAGCGGGGGGGGGGGGGGTGCTGACCAAAGCTGCTATTGTTTGTTACAACCTCAGGCTAAGAAGAACATTTCACGCATAAAAGACTCTAATGATTTTTTAAGGAAAATAAAAATATTACAATTGATGCTGATAGCATTTTATTAACAATAGATGTTGACTCATTATATACTGTACTTCCACATAATTATTATATTGAAACACTGATGGCTTTGTACAAGAAAAACAGCAATGGCACACCTGCACAACATGAAAGAACAGATAAACTTTTAGATATGGTGCTTAGCTACAATTTTTGTTTAAGTTTAATGGAAATTACTATAAATAAAAGACTGGTATAGCCATGAGGGCAGCTATGGCCCCTAGTCTAGCCAACATAGCCCTAGGGAAGTGGAGCAGTATTATGTTTTAACACTAGGGAATACATACAACATATTACAGTGCATCTGCCCTTTATTGATGACATCTTTATTGTGTTGAAAGGAGACCGTGCTATATTAGAAGATTTTATCAACTATCTGAATCAAACCATCATCTTCCTGCATTTCACCTTTTCCCACAGCCTCACTTCAGCAGTCTTCTTAGATATGCAGATTACTAAAGGCTTGGAACAAGGTAAAATGGGCACAGATCTTTACAGAAAACCTACCAGAGTAAACCTTCTAATACATAATAAGAGTCTCTATCCCACCAGGAAAATTATAATGTTGTTAAGTCCCAGAGCTATAGGTTGGCCAGGATCATCACAAAAATGGAACCCTTCCTTAAGAACCTAAATGATCTTGAAAATTTTTTTTGGTGAGGGGATATGAAAACACTATGTTAAGGAGCATCCTGGAACCTATGATTTAACTAAAAAGTACATATGCACCAGCACTTACAGTCTTTATAGGAGGATGTTAAATATATATATGGACAACAAATCTTAAGACAGTTGTATCTTGACTTTTACTGTTGACTATCATAGGATGTTGTTGTCACCACAGTGGAACTCCGGTCTGCTAATGATTGGCAGTAGATTTTCACAAACGCCGAGGTGCCAGCTCAACGTTCAACCTTCAATGAAGGCATGCCCATTTACACATGTCTTTTGAACGCCCACCTAACTGCGGGGAGGACATGCAGACTCCACACAGAAGGCACTGAAAGCTCATATTTAATGGACATCCCTAGAGAAGCTACTTTTTATATGTATAGGAATGCCAGAAACATCAGGAATTGGGTTGAATGTAAGCCCACACCATTGGATACATGCATCGATAAGTGTGGAGCCATCTGTGTCTTTTGTCAACACATACAGGATGGAGAAAATTTTTTTGTCCTTATTTAAAGAAAAGGATTAAAACCAATGCAGGGGGTGAATGTAACTCATTGCAGGTGGTTTACAGGGCAAGCTGCAATGAGTGTGAAGCATTTTATGTGGGAAAACACTCAACAGACTTAAAAGAAGGATTTCTAGCCATCTTTCCGAAATCAGAGCTAAGTGCAAGAATAATGCACTGGCTCAGCACCTGCAGCTTCACAGAAGACACACTGGCTTTAAATTCAAATTATTGATCATGTGGATCTTTTGAAACTGGAAGGAGGCATGCCTAGTATTTTAGAAAAAACATGAACTAACTGTGTCAGCTGAAACTGAACTCTTTTAGAAAACTGGGGCTTAATTATTATTGCTCCATAAAAAGCAACTCAGAAAACTGCCCCACTGTTTAAAAGACTATTAAAAGTCTGATAAGAGGCTGATTAATGCTAATATTGTTAAAAACAAATACCAAACATTGCAAATATTTTACAATGAAAATAACTGACACTGGTACTGTTTTATGATACTCTTGAGTGCACTTTTACTCATTCAGACTAAGTGTTTTCTTAGTTAGATGCCACATTTGAACAGATTCCCGGGGCCTTAATGCTTTATTTTTATTTTTAACATTTTTCACTGTATTTCCACATTGGCAATTATAGGTATGGTTTTCAGCCTACTTGGGTGTTCACTTGTAGATTTATACACAAGTTGGCCTGTGCCTAAGGCCAGCTATGAGTTCATTCATATTATGATATGTTTTTTACACACAAACCTGATGAATTATTTATTTGGCATGAGAGTTATCTTTGTTAAAAGTATTTTAGTGTTTATGCATTAATATTTATTCTATGTGTCTTTTATTGCTCTTAACAACCACCTTCTGTAATCACTCCCTTGCTCCAAATAGCCTGATTATATATATAAAAATGAATGTTTTTAATGCTTGTCGAATCCCCACTCTTGGGCAGTAATCAAGGAGCCTCAATCCTCACCACTGACACTGGAGAGGGTAGTTCATTTGGAATACAAATGGATACACTCAGTATTTCCATCTGCATCTAGCACAATTTCCCTTACAAGCACACAAGGAACACACTCAGCCAGGGGTCTGATTTCTCTCTCTGTCTCTCCTCAGATCCCCAGTATTAAGGCTCCCCACTGGCACAGCTGTAGGGTTAAGTCCTCATTTGAGTGCTCAAGCCAAGTGCTCCAGCACCCTCTCTTTGAAACCAGAGCTTTGTGTTTCTGCTCCAAGTAGCTGACACACACACTCTTTGAGATTTCATTTTCACACACACATATACACACACACGACACATGCACACACGTGCACGCACACACACACACACACACACACACACACACACACACACACACACACACACACACACACACACACACACACACACACACACACACACCTGGGAAATGTTGGCACAGATTTTCCAGACTATAAGGTATATTCACTGCCACCAGTCAGCTACTATAAGGCTCTTAAAAGGGTATCCAATTATACTGAGTGAAATTAATATTAATACAAGTGGTAATGTTGACCAAACAGCCAGGCTTTCAGAAGTGGCCAGAGTTATCACCAAATAAATATATACAAATATTCTCAAAACTTAAATATTTTCTAAAAGGACCAGTCGCAATGAAAGTTTAAAAGTATTTAATAATAAATAATAAAAGGAGATGAAAATACAAAATATCTATTTACAGTAAACACCAGAGTTTCAATCACAGGAAATATTAAAAATAACACAGGTGGACAGGTTCACACAGTGACAGAAAAACAATACTTAACTAACTTCACTATAGTTTCCTGACTAATCTAAATAATATTATTCCCTGGTCCACTTGCTAGAGCAAGGCAAGATGAATTAGGTGAGGGATCCTTCTATGTCAGGTTCCAGAAACACAGTGCTGCTGAGACTTCAGTCTTCTCTAATATTAAAACATTATTTCCGCATAGAATGACATAGATCTGATCATCTGACTTCTGGTTCCCATGCAACCCCCCCCCCATTGCTAGAATCCATTAGGATTTCTCACATAGGTGTCAATAATACACACACACATAGCCTTGCTAAAATCTGCTGCCGCCCCTGAAAGTCATAAAACAATTTCAAACCTCCACCCTTTTAGAGTAGCAATTATTTCACACAATGACAATGCAAGAAGCTTCCTAGTACAGACTTTTTGTCTCTGGCTGCATTCAAAACTGTGAGATAACAGGTGGAATTCAATAAAGCCTACATAGAGCAATTTTCCATGTAGTCATAGTGTTACAGCCCAAACATGGAACACAGCCGACCGAGCAATTCAGGAAACAGGGCCGAGGGGTGTGCATGATCATGCAGACACGTAGGTGTCCGCAGAATGCAAATCACCTCATAACCTGTTGAAAACCATGCAAATGAGGTTGCTTTGTGATCCAATAAGCAGAAAGGCACCCATGTAGGTGCCGTGTTAGTGGAAGAAATGTATATGGAAACAAACGATGTACCAGACTGCAAAATTCACACAGGGGCTGCAAAAGGCTAGGGAAAAGGATGTACATAGTACCATAGGCATGCAAATGGCCAAAACTATTGCCAGTGAGTCCTGAAAGTAATGGAAAGCAATAAAATATTATAATTTTTTAATACATATATTACATTTGTGCGGTGCTGTGATATGCGCAAATATGCCGTTATGGAAAAAAAATAAAAAGTGTAAAAAAGTGAAAAGTACACATTTGTCAATATATTACATTATAGTGCCCAGCATGCAGAGTATTACAATGGCAGGTGACAGTTATTGCTATGGAGGCAGGCCCTGGAGTAGTGAAGTATCCAGTGTATATTCAATTAGCTGTATGTAAATGAGCTGTGGTTACTGAATAGTAAAAAGGGTTACAGTGTCTGCGGATACAGCCGGTGGTCAGGTTAGAACAATGTAGGTCATGGTAGAACAGGTAGCTGACATCAAAAGGGGTGTGTCACACTATGTTAAAGTGGATTGGAGCTTAGCTGCACCTGTTTGCACTCAGCTAAGCATAGCTAAGTGGGAGGGGTGTCATGCTGCTGAACGTGTTTTAACTAGTTTAAGAAAAGCTGACCATGGCCGTGGTTGTAGGAGTGTCAAAACTGCTAAGGGCTGTTTACACTAGCTCTGCAGGTTTGCATGGTGCATCGCACTACTTAGCAGTGAAAGAATTAGAAAAGAAATAGCCTGGGAAAGCCAATAAGGTAGAAATGACTTATAAGCCCTTTTCAACAGACACTGACCCATTCAAACCCCCAATTATATACCTATCAGGTGGAATGCAGCATAATGAGGCAATTACACAGGCTGCAACTGCAGCAGATCACTATAAAGTATGCATACACCCTACAATCTGATTTTCCCACATATTCTGCACCTTTGGAATACACACTTGGGAATGTTAACTGACAAAATGTTAGGACCTGCTGCTTCTCTGCTACATCTGTATGTGCTTCAGGCTGAGGTCAGTGAAGATGATGATACTGGCAATAGGCCCAGACTAAGAAGGAGAAGAGTGTTCAGGCCGAGGGTGACCATCCATAGGCTACAAGAGCTGGAATTTGTAGAGCACTACAGGGTGGACAGGGACATACTACAAGAACTTACTGAGCTGTGACGCCCTCAACTAAGATCCAGAGCCAACAGTGGGGAACCCATCCCAGTGGAAACAAAGGTATGTGTAGCCCATAGAATATTAGCTACATGTACTTTTCAAAGGCCAACTGGGGATATAATGGGGATCTCACAGGCATATGCATCCAGGGTACTCCACCAGTTCCTGGATGCCATGCAAGCACATGCCCATGAGCACATTTATTTATCTTACACCTATGAGGGGAGAGTCAGCAATATTCATCTCATCCATCATGTAGCACACTACCCTGAGGTACTGGGTGCCATAGATTGCACTCATGTGCACATCAGAGCACCACCCATGAAAGAGGGTAGGGTCATCTGTTAAAGAGGATAAGATCTACGTCAACCGCAAGGGGTATCCCTTCATCAACTGCCAGGTCATATGCAATGCCCAGGGCATTATCATGAATGTGTGTGCTGGCAGCCCTGACAGCTATCATGACTCCCACAATTGGCACACCTCACAGGTATACCAGATGTTTTCCAGGGGGTCATCCCATATGGCCATCTATTGGGGGATGCTGGCTATGCACTGCACCTGTGGATGATGACACCCATCAGAAATGCGCACACACCTACTGAAAAATGCCATAATGAGACATATGCACAAACTAGGAACATCATTGAGCATGTGTTTGGGCTGCTCAAGTCACAGTTCCACTGCCTTGATATGTGTGGTGGAGCCCTGCAGTACTCTCTAGCCACATGTGCACACATGATTATGTGCCATGCTACACAATATGATTCTGCAGAAACAGCTGCAGCAGGAACATCACAGGGAAGGGACACACAGCCCCTCCACCATTGCCAAGGTCCCCACAGTCTCAGGTTGACTCGGAGGAAGAACTCCCTGAGCTTATCCCTGTAGGCAGACATAGGCATGCCCAATATGCCTGGCCTTGGCAAAGAGGCAATGCATAGCACATGACAGCTCACTCCAACTCACATGCATAGTAAACAGGATGCCAGCCACACCACACAACCTGTATCTTACCATGTATTGGCTGTGTACTGCATGTATCAGACAGAGATTGACCTGAAGCACAGCTATCTCAACCACTGATGGCACAAGGTAAGCCACTCTTCTTTACAACAAATGAATGGTATAGTAGACTGTGTTAGCATATGTATGGACCTGCCACATGTATTCAAGGGACTAGAGTGGGCTACTGGGATAGCTGTGTAGGACAAAAGGAACTCTCTATCCAATACTGGCTGACCCATAATATGCAGTAGTCCCCAAGCCAGCAAAACCCAATGCGCTATGTCATGGAATGACATACAGCAGGGTCACAGGACAGATGCTTGACTGTCAATGGTAGAGTGTCCTACCCCCAACACACCTGTGTCCCCATACAACTGCAGTCACAGTATGTTTGCAAGGTTATAGCTGCAGACCACACAATCCCCAGGCCATCCCAATCAACCTGGTGACATGTACCATTTCCCCAATTTGCATGGGTCAAAGTGCTATGTTTGTCTGTTGTTGATAGTGTCAGGAAGTAAACTGCACTGTCTGGTGGCTGTCTTGGCTTCATGGATAAGTACATTACCATGGTTGACGGGATAAATGGTTTGAGACTGGCTGCACCTACTGTTTTGTATGTGAGCTACACCTATGGTAGAAGCTCTACAGACTGCCCATATGTCAATATTTGTTACTGCAAGAAAGCTGGACAAAGACAGACACAACGGAGGGACAGGGGGCCACAGATATGGACAGTACATAGTGCTGCATAACCTACACAGTGGCTAGTAGAACAGCAGGTTGTAACAAGCCAGTATAGCACCAGGATATAAAGGCTGTCATGTAACTGTGTCGGTACTTACAACAAGTCAGTGGGCACCATCCACACCTCACAAATGTACAGAGTTTAACAGAATGTCCAAATTTATGGTTCATATATCTGTTTGTCATAACATTTGTAGTTTTATGGCAAACTATTGGCAAATAACTAAAGGTTGGTGTGAGAAACTGATAACAGAAAGTTGAGATGGAGACTTCATACCCATTGGAAAATGCATGCTAATAGAAAATCATTCCACCAACTCTCTAGGTTTGTAAGAGCAATATTAAAACCCTGTCCCCATGTTTAGGCATCTGTTCCACTGTTATATATGTCCCTGTCCACATTAATGGCTGTAGGAGTTTGAGAGGTATGGACTACATGTAGCCTTATAATAATAGTACAACACAAACTGTCTGAGGACCAGAGCAGATGTATGGGACACTATGCTGGGCAACCTGCAAAACAGGTACAGTCAGAGGTGTGAAGTCCATAACCCTGTGTCTGGTGTTACATCTCTTACCCCAGTCACAGAATACCTAAAACTACATAGAGCAGCAACTGCGGACAAAGCCAGGAACTGGAGCAGTGCAGGACAAAGGCCCACATATAAGGGGAAGGAGGAACTACTGGCCAGGCTAACTTAGAAGGTGAAAAATACAACAGTTGGTGTAGTAGCATGGGTTCCCTGCAGTGTATGGAGTCGGTAACCCAAATGTCTATCAGCATTTCCTCACATCAAGAAAGAGACAGAGAGAGAGAGAGAGAGAGACCCAAAAAGGCAAAGTGTGATGTAGTGCTGCAGCCACTCATACACCAGTTGTAACCAGTGGCGCATGCAAATAGTATGGTGAGCTCTAGTGTCTATTAATAGGTAAGTAGGGGTTCTAATCTCACATTGGCCACCTTGTGTGTGTGTGTGTGTTTGTGTGCATCTGTGTATATATTCCACATACAGAAGAATGCACATGCCTATGTTTCTGCAATGGTAACTCATTGTATGGCCCTGTAACTAGTGTCCTCCACAACAGTGGCCTCCCTGTCAGCAGGTACTGATGTCATCCACCCCAACAGTAGTGGCAAACACTATCCAAATGCATACATTCCATGGCACATGCGATAACTATGCAGCATTACAGTGTATACAGCTAGATAGGTAGTGGTTCTAATCCCAACAATAGCAATGCAGAGATAGTGTGTGCATGTGTGTGTATTTCCTGCCTATGTGTGCGTGCAATGCCAATACATTTTAAAGCTTCTGCCTACCTGTAAACCACCCCCATTGGCCTACTTTACAGGGCCTGCTGATGTTATCAATAATGATGATGCACCTGCTCACCAGTGTGGGAGATGACACTTGCAGTGGAGAGGTCATGTGCCAGTTGGTCCCAGGCCTCTGATTTGTATTCAGACCCCTGGTACTGGCCCTGCAACAGCCAGTTATCGTTGTCTTTCAAAAGGAGCCCAACTATAACCCTGGACTCCAAAATGCTGCAGAGCTTCTCCTAGAAGTATGCACCCTCACCATCCCCAGCCATATATTCTGCAGTGATCAATCTCCAACAGGTTCTAGCTGTATTCCCACCTACTGCACTTAAATAAGGCTGTTTTCCCACCCTTTGCCACCATTGGCCAATTTTAAAAATGATCAGCTCCCCTTAGCACCATGCAAACCCACTGAGCTCAGCTGAGCAGTGCTTAGACAGGGAATGCTTAGCAATGCTTAGTGGTGCACAAACCCTCTTAGCTGCACTGAGGACTGCTTAAACTGATACTGCTTAGCAGTGCCCAAACCAGCTAAGCGGAGCTACATGTTGCTAAGTACTACTAAAACAGGTCTTGTTTAACCATTGTTTGGCATGGCTTAGCAATGCTTAGCAGAGCTTAGCTATGGGTAAACCAGAGTTTTTCAAAAATAAAAAAAATTTAGAAAGTAATTGTTCATTAATGATGCTTTATTATTATGTGTACCTATTTTACTTTATATCTCCTAAACATATGCATTTCACTATGTTATCTTGGAGTGTAACTTTAATGTATTGGATAATTGTGTGCAACTGGGGCTTTTATCCTCTAGTCTCCAAAGACAATGGGTTTCTGGTCCAGCTGGACTAACCCGGTTAACAAACGTCAATGTATACATGATAAAAAAATTTATAACATTTCCCTATCACATGTAAAAAGCTGAAGGGCCTGTATTCGAACCATGCACCTACTGTATATGAGGCCATGACTAACCATTCAGCTACCAAGGATATGGCGATTATACCTATACATTTTTATATAGCTCTCAGTTATGTTTAAGCACTGATGAGCTTAGCTATGCTTAAACTTGACCTTTCTGAAAATAATTAAATGTATCCTGTTTCTATTTTTAGATGTCTGGCATGTATCTATTAACGCCATGCTGCGCAAACGCAAAAAAAAAATATTTAACTGTGTTTCACTTTATTATTTAAGTGCTATTCGGCACTTTCACAGCGCAGGGGGTGTGTTACTCATCTGCGAGCACTGTAACACACAACATATACCGATTCTGTAACCATCTTACATGTCTCTCTCAGCAGCGCACCTTCACTAACATGCAATGTGCACTGGCAAGGGGGAGCTGCAGACACAGGACTGTACACTCTGTGTAGGACATACACTAATCCTATACAGAGTTCATTAAATCTGGGGGAAAATCTTTATGGCCTGGGCCCAGTAATTTAATTTTCTTATTATTTCTCAAAGTTAGGTGGATTGAGATTAACCTCTTCTTTTCCAGTATTGTCTGTTACAGTATATACATTTAAACAGTTACAATAATGCATGTACATTTCTTTTCTGCCCATGCAGGGCACACTGTTGATACATTTTTAATACAAGCAGCTTCACGAATACATTTCCAACATAAGAATCTGTACAAATCAGTTTGAAATTCAAATAACATATAATTCTTTACAAAATTCCAGCTAGCTGTGCTGGCATATATTATACATCCACTGCCCTACTTCTCCTGGCATAGCTGGCAGTACTTCTTATCATCACAATGCTTTTCATTATACTCAATTAGGATTGCTTGTTTGTGTGTTTCAACAAAGGATACTCCATGTTTAACTCAAATGTGGAGTATCTACTATTTTCTATTTTATTATTTTGTAGTTCCATTTTCCAGTTTGATTTTTATTAGTGAACTAGGTGCATGACATAATTCAAGGAGGGAACTTCACACCCTTCAAACTGCAAAGTTTCTTCTTGGTTTGCTTTTGACCCAGTATAGGTTGCATACTGTGTTTTCTGAGACTTTGAGGGATACCGTGTATTTTTCTTTTTGCATGTTAGAAATTCAGGTGACTAGTACTATTTAAACAAGTTTTCCAAGCATTAACTTCTTCACATAAATGGTAAAAGTGCAGCCCCAGTATGTTACGAAGTAAGTTATATATCCAATGCTACTGTGTCAGCAGGATGAAAGTCGTGGATAATGTCACATTGCTAGATAAAACCCCAGGCTTTTTTTTCACCATATTTCAGATATGGCAAACATAGTATGTTCAACTGACTGCTGAGGCATGAATGCATTCTATGCTGTTCAGTAACCAAATACATAATTTCTTAGTGAATTAGCAATATGTTTGAGCAGCTATACAACTGTCAAAACATTGTAACTACTTATCTACTCTTGTTGTCAAGCAATTTCTGTTACATTCATCAAACATAGCATTTTGTTTTAAAAAATGAGTAAGTGTTTATTCATTTTGGGGAGAGAGTACTGAAGATACAAAAACACATTGCTGCTTTGGCATAAAGCTCTGCAATGGTACCTGCCTAAATTTAAGTTTTTTTATGAGCTGAAGGAGCTGTGTGAGAATAAAGTACCCAGGTGTGTAGTGAAATATATTGCTCTGCTCTGGCATGTTCAGTCCTTGTGCATTTATAGCTAGAAATAAAATGAGTTTTCCCCAGCTTTATTAGACTGTGTGGGGTGGTGGGATGCCTGAAGACACCTTTGGTCAGCTGTTGTGTCAAAGTGGATTGTCTGCAAATAGGAACTACCTAACAAAGAAGAAGAGTTCTGGTATGCGATAACTGTTTGAGGAAATAGTAAGAAGAAATAAATAAGTTGTGAAGGACAGACTAGAGAATGGAAAACCATGGTCATTAGTAAGATTGAGAACAGAGTTCCAGCAGAAACAATGTTTATACTACAGACCTGAAAAAATAACATATATAAAGATCCTGTGGCTTTCACAAGAATATGGTAAGTGAGCCTTCATAAAAAAAAAAAAAAAAAAAAAAAAAATTCAAGCTGGACATGCAGCTTACCACAACGTGCAGTGTTGGCAGGATGGATAGCATCTCCTAGGAAATGTACACATTTTGTTTTCAAATGCCATATTTACAGAGGAAAAGAATGGGTGTTAAAATAACCAAATTTAAGAAAGGCTTGTAAATAGCCATGGCAGAGGATATAGTATGCAGAGGATTTATCCAGTGACATGCATAAGTAATGACTAAGTTTTCATCCTGCTGTGTGGAAATTTGGAAGAAAAAGTGCAATGATGAGGTTAACCTTCACATTAACAGGAAGGATAACCTTTGACTTATAGTGAGTGTGCATAAGAAGGCAACTGATGTACATGGATGTCCTGGAGGGAGGCTAAGGATTTTGGCAGCACACACCGGAGGAGATGGAAATATTACACAGGCTGAGTCTGAAGAAATCAGTTCTGCACCTATAAGAAAAAAATAATGGCTACAAGGTTACATTACACAAAGCTGATCAAGTAGGGCACTAGGTGAAAAAACTTTACCTGGCAAAGAAACTGAGGTAACAGATAGCCCAAGTGGGGACCTTGTATCTTTTAAAAGTAAGCATATTTAAAGGAAATTGCTAAGGCAAGGAGATCATGAGCTGGAGTAAATTAGCTTGTTGATGTTTTTGAGTCCAGGAGGAGAAATGCCAGTGAAGGAGTTGGGTCAGCAGGAGTTGAAGCTATCGAGCCACACCTTATAGGTCCTGAAGAAGAAAAAGAAGTAATGAAGAGAATGATATTACCAAATGGATCTGTCTAGGACCTACCTTGGGAGAATGAAGGACCATATTGTAAAATGGTTTCTGTGTGATAAGATAATGCTGGTTGCAGGAGTAGAATTCTTTCCAAGTGAAAATTGTCCAGTGTTGGGGATTTCATTCTGCATTTATAATTCTCCCAAATGTTATTCTGTAGCCTGCAAATAATAGGACTGGAAGATATGGAAGGAGAGAAGGAGGCTTTCCAGCTAGGATTAGAAGGGAAAGAAATAACCGATGAAAAAGTGTCATGTTAAAAATCCTTAGGGGTTGAAGGGTATACTGATGTCCTGGAGCCCAGGTTAGTCAGAATAGCAGAATAGAAAGCAGAATATGAACATTCACCTGTTTTTCAATTAGTGCCCTAAGTTTGTAATGGTTTAGCAACAGTTACTAGTGTTCTAATCTGTAACGCTATTGTATTATACTGCCAGTGCTGTTTGGCAGTGTGAAAGCTGGTCTCTCATTGAGATAGGCTGTTTACTACAGATGAAGTTAATTTGGATGTGGAGGAGTTGGAATGAGGGATAAAGAAACATATCCCTGATCATCACAGTATATGAAGGAAGGTGGGAAACAGGTGGAAGGAGTAGTTTCAACTATTATAAATTATAAATTATAACATTTTACTTTTAATAGATGTAAATGAGCTGTTACTAGGGAGCAAGCTATTTGCTGGAATGCTGAAGCAGTTTAGAGTCTAAAGCTTCACCATTAAATATCTTTAGTGTAATGGCAGTGTAGGAGAAAAGGACTGGGTTGCTGTTGCCATAGTCTAAAGTGGGAGAGAAATTGTTTGAGTATTAAAGCATATCTCTTACAGGAAGTGACTAAATGAAAGAACTGGAATAAAATAGTCCAAAAAATTCAGAAGTTTCTAACATAGATTGATTAGAAGGGCAGTGAGATGAATGCTGAAACTGAAGTGGTTATACTTTGGTATTATCACTGTTTTTATACTGGCCAAGGCATATAGGAGCTTCTCCAAAGCATCAGCATGTGGTACAGATGCAGAAGATGTATGAGGACTTAACAGGGTAAGGAGATGGTGTGCATATGGAATAGGACAAGCTGAGGGTGGGCGGAGTTGGATGAGAATGCCTGTTTTTGGGAATAGACACACAAGTCATGATATAATACAATACTGAGGGCATAATAGAATTGTGAGCTATGTTGGATTAAGTAGGAATAAAGGAAAAGCATAAGCAAGTGAGGTACCATGGGAAGACAGAAAAAGGTATATACAGCCACTGTGCAGGAAGCAAGTAAACATCTGAATATGTAAGCTGTATTGGTAAGACATAGAGATTTTGGGGGATTTGGTAAAAGGTGAGAAAACAAGGAGTGATTCATGGTAAAAGCTCAGTAAACAACATTTTGCTGCATTTTCTGAATTGATTTTTCTAAAGCTATGTTAATTTTTACTGTATGGGACTATAGTGCACTGCAGTGTTTCTTTCAATTTTTCCAGCTGTTGTACAAATGTCAGTTTTGTCAATATAAGTGTGTGCAGAAGGACTTGCACTTCTGCAGAACAACTTTTATGTATTAGTCTCAGATTGTGTGTTACAATTAAAAAAAATGCAATGAAAAATAACTCAAATTACACTGATTCAAACTGCCACAGGTGAAGCTGGTTATCCACACAAAGAGACGCTTCAAAAGAGCATTTAGTGAGGTGAGGGATAACCTTGATAAGAGAATGATATAAGAGACATTGATTTTTTTACAACATATATTTATTGTATTTAACCTTGAATAATGATAGGTTACAACAGTGTATAATGAATTCACAGATAATACTGGGTCTAAAACTAAACGCAAACACAAATAGTGAGTGTTAATCATAAAGCAACACAAACCTTCAAAACAATATATATATATATAGATATACATAGATATATAGATATATATAGATATATAGATAGATATATATATATATATATATATATATATATATATATATATATAGAGAGAGAGAGAGAGAGGGGTTACATCTGCATGAGTTGGAGGTAGGTAAGATGGCTGTGAAAGATCCCAAGGCACCTATCGTAAAGAGTACAGGATGTTTCCCGATGCCCTGGCTAAATTTCCCTAGTACCTTGGTTCTCTCCTGAAAATAGGCCACTATATTAGTGGGGCTAAACAGGTCAGCAAAGGTTAATATGTATGTGTGTGTGTGTGTGTGTGTGTGTGTGTGTGTGTGTGTGTGTGTGTGTATAGATATATATATATATATATATATATAACTGATCTGATGAAGTTCATACTGACTGGATGAAAGCGCTTATCTTAATAAAATGACTTGAATCTTGGAATTGCACTTGGAATTTGTCCTGCATATAGTTATTTTAGTTTTTTTAGTTTTTTTTTTTAGTTTTTTAGCCTTTTGTGGATTATCTGATATATATGACTGAAACAACATAAGATCAACAGTAAAACATCTGACACAGAAAAAGACTGAAACACAAAATACTGACAAAATTGAACTCATACCAAGGAGATGTTTATGCCCTTTGCCCATTGCTGTGTGTTGTCAGAATTGGTATGTATAATTAGCAGAGAGTGAGGGGTACAACCCTCACATGGGGGTGCTTGACCCCTGCAAAAACATTGAAAAATGTGTTTCAGTGTTGCCAATTTTTTCAGTGGTGTTATATGTGCTTAGATTTTGTCTTTCTTTAAGTTTTTGCTCAATGTTTCTCTACTTAAGAGAGCTAAACTCATAAAACACATCCATATCATGTCCTGAGCAGCATCCATAATATTCACAGGGCTTGCAACTACAATATTACATATCTACTTTTCCCACTGATAAAAACTTGATTAATTGCAGCTTTTGTTAAAATTTATTCATCATATCTTTGAACATTATTTATATAAACATGTTCATTCTGCAATAAAATTCCATTATAGTTGGCCCTCATCAGACCAATCATTGAGTACAGTGTCCCCCCTTGGTGAGGTGATCCAGGCATGCCCTGCAAAGAATTTTATGAACCTGTGTTAATGGGCCTGTTACTCATTTGCAAAGCAAACAGCATCAGAATTACCTGATCTGGGAATCTAAACCTCGTCTACAACATACATAGGACAGGTAGGAAGTACAGGTATGTGTCCCAGAGACTATCCCTTCTCTGGAACATGTTTCTTACCCATGTTCTTCCTTAACCCAATCCAAGCATAACTTGGACCAGTGGATGGAAAACTGGAAATTTAACCCCAGGTCTGGCACCTAGTATGTGTCTAGTAGACAGAGGCGATTTGTAAATGCTTGACCACTCTTGCCCAACCCTATATATACCTCATAAAATAACCCTAGGGTATCAAAATATGTCAGATACATTTGAGAAGCATTTCCCTGGCATTAAAAGGCTCCCCTGTTGTCAGATATATTTGGAAAGTATAGCAAGGCTTTAAAAGCCCCACCCCCCACTCCCCCTCAGAGTCATTAGCTTAATAATTCCTTATGAAGCTATGAATCTATGATCAGTAAGTCACATCAGAAGCTGGTGGCTACATCAAATAACCGTTCAGAGCATTATGATCAGGTCTCCGAACATAACCAAGTTATTATATGTTCAAGAAATGGATGTCAATCAAATTCACCTCAAGAGCATAGTGAAATCAATGAATCTTGACATCAGTTTGAAACATGTATATTTGGTTATTATTAGAGAAATCCAATCTTACTTCTTTACATGCCTCCAGCCTGTCTGTTCAAGAAATCTGGACAAAGCCAGAAATAATTGGGGAGGGGGGTGGAGGGAGAAAGGCCAAAAAAATAGGAAAAGACTTGCTCCTATAAATTTAGAACATTGCTAGAATAACAAGTGTTGTATTATTATGTATTTTCTGAAGGAAGTGAAGTCTGAAACTCAAATGTCTGTCATTATTAGTATTATTTAGTCACTTTAATCCTAAACGATTTGCAAGAAAACCACAAATTTTATGAGGAACAGGCCAAAAATACGAGGCAAAAATCTGGACAATCTGTGAAAATCTGGACAGTTGAAAGGTATGCTTTTTTATATTTCACAGAAATTTACCAGCTCCATGTACCAGTTAGAGAGAGAGAGAAAGAAGAAAAAAGTGAGGGTATGACAAGTGTAAAACAGTTCATGTTGATGCACAGTTATTTGCATAAAGTGCATAAAGCTTTACCTGTTCCAACATACTATGAGGTACAGATATAAAAAAGAAAATTGTTTCTAGCTTTAAAAACTCTTACATACTTAGTGCTACCTCACTGACATGCCAGAAGTGAAACATGTCTTTGAGTCTTTAGCTGCTTAAAAAAGCTGCAGTGTACTTTGCGCTGCCGCACAAACAAAAGGAAGTGTGATAGTTTAAGTGTTTTTCAGTTGTTTCAGCTTCCTGCCACTGTTATCTGTGGCTTCTGTTTATACTGTGGTCTTTTTCTGATTTCAACATATAATCACACCACTCCATGTACTAGTATAGCATTTCTAAATCCCAGTAACTTTCCATTTTCCCCCACTTTACAAACATGCAGCTTACACTGGATGCTCTTATCTACAGTGCAGTATAAATTTTTTAAATGCAGTTACAGCATGCTATAAGTAAAACAATCTCTATAATCAATATTACAATATTACGTTATCAAGTGTGCAGCTGTAAAATGTTATAATAGAGCAGGTTTCATATATTGAATGCATAAACTATTGAAATAACTTCACAATGTGCTACTCACACTATTATAGACAATCATGACAATGCAAGTTTTAAAAATTGTTCACAAATTTTATGCAAAATATACAAATTCCCTATAGTCAGATTCAGACTTTATATCATAAATTGAGGTCATACTAGCATACTGTAATAGTTTAACTCTTCTTTAATAAAGGGCTGCATTCCTCACTGTAATTAGAAATTAAACAAACAAAAAAACAGGATCCAGTATTCTGCACCAGTAAATACATTTTCAAGCCCCTTCTTAAACCCCCTCTCACCAAGGAAATTCTTTCTCCATAAAATTATTACTTAATTAATCCTCAAAAATGGATAGGCTGTCACAACAATTGTCAGATATTCTGCAATGCTCAACCTTATTACATAAAATATTAATAGTCACTGTAAATATATGTATGTGGGGCTTCTTCAAAGTAATATACACTTCATTTGCTGTGATTACTTTCATCTTCAGGTTAAGTCCACCAGAAGTGAACAATCTCTAGAATATTCAGTCTCAAAGCCACACTTTAAATATACCTCTTATATGAGACCTGGGTACATATGTGGACAACTCTCTATCATTCAATGACCATGTCTCCACCATACCCAAGAAGTCCTTCTACCCTGTTCAATTAATTTCCAAGGGAATATTTTCAAGATCCAGAGAAGTCATGTTACCACTATACTCTTCCCTTATGAGACCCATCATCAAATACAGTGCTCTCTTTGGTATGTACAAATCCAAGCATATTGCTCAACTGGAAACAAATAATGATTTCTAATCAAGAAAATTAAAGGCCTTAAATCCTTCAACTACCCCAGTAGATTAGCACTCTTCTTAACTCATTAGCCTACCAGCTGTTCTGAGGTAATCTCTGTGTCACATGTTGAGCTATGAAAGACTCAATCATACTTGGCCTTCTACTTCTTCACAAAACCAGTAGTTTTTAGAAACTCATATACTCGGATACTAAATTTGCTCTAATAAGCAAATAAGAAATAACTATATTATTCGGGAAGATTTAAGCTACCCGTTCATTGACCGAAGTACCTGCACATAATTTTTTAGATCTAATAAATAAAAGCTGAATGGACTAGATTGTTACTATCGCAGTTTAAGGACAAAATATTCATGAGCTGGTACTTTCAAATTTAGTTTCATCTTGCACAGTTGCAACTGTTACATTAGTAACTTCCTCTCCATTTAAGTCAGGCCATAAACTAGTAACCTTCTTTCTCTGTATAAACTCCCTGAAACTAGTACATTGGAATTCAAAAACTTCAAGCACAAAAATTGTCACAAACTCTATGATGAAGTCTTGAAATTCACTTATAACAGCATCACCCTAAACATCACATCGGCACATAGATTCACAGAGGAGTTTTATACTCAGATAAATAAATGTATAGAATTGGCAGTCCCATCTATAACCAAATACAATGGAAAATTTGAAAACAAATCCACCCTGGTGGTCCACTGACATAAATAAAATCTACAATAAAAGAAAAAAAACTCATTAGAATATACATCAGATCTAAAGACCCCCAAGTCAAGAAAAATATTAGGAATTTGGCAAAGAATTTAAAAAAGACTATTTAGTCTACTAAGGCAAGCTATGAACTGAAGCTGGCATCTGGCGCCAAGGACAATTACAAATACTTCTTTTGGTTATGTTAGAAAACTAAGAAATGACACTCATAAATGCCCAGAGCTCATACTAAATGGCAAGAGCTACTCAGACTTGGACATTGCCAATAAATTAGAAAATACATTTAGTGCAAATTTCACCCTTGAGGTGACTATCCAAGAACCTATGAACCCCAAAGCTATCAACTCCCCCATCACTAAATAATATGCACTGAAAGTGCTGTCCAAGATTAAGAACACTTTCTTCATGAGACCAGGTAACATACCAGACTGTTTGTTAAATTCCATGGAGGAATGTCTCCATAAGTTATTTAGCCTGAGTTTGGCTTCAAGCGCAGTCTTGGCAGTATGATGTACAGCAAGGATAATGCCATAAAGGTGGTCCTAATACTGATCCCAGAAAGTATAGGTCAATCAGCCTAAGTCTGATTTGTAAGGCTATCGGACACATTTCAAGAGACGTCATTACCAGACACTAAAAATCTCATCAGTCTAGATACACAGCAACTTGTTTTTGTAAAAAAGATAGATCCTATAGATTTGGTTTTATAAAATATAGATCTTGTCTAAAGAATCTGTAAACTTATTTGAAAAGACAACACAAGCTGTTAACAATAGTCACACTGCTCACATACAGCTTACCTTGATTTAGCCAAGACATCTGACACAATCCCCCATGCTAGCATACTTTCTTAATTGTGTTGCAAATAGACAACTATGTAGTAATATGGATAACTAATTAGCTAAGAGGCAGAACCCAAATGTTGCAGGTGGCAGGGGCAGTGTCACAGAACAAGAAATTGTCCGGTGATGTCCTACAGGGCTCAGTGCTAAAACCTCTTTTGTTCGGTATTTATTTATCTGACTTATAGACTAAAAAACAAGACATGTGACTAACCGAGTTTGCAGATGACTGCAAACTGATAATCATTATAAAAAAAAAACTCTGGCTCAGAAGCCCTCCAGTAGGAACATACATCTGTTAAAGCCTGCTGTATTTAAAATGGCCTTAAATTAAATGCTAAAAAAATCAACATTGTCGATTTGTCAGACAAGCAATCCTCCCCTCAGTATATAGCATTGACAATACTCCACTTCAAAATGAAAGTGTAGTTAGAGATCTGGGACCATACGTTGAAAATTCCCTCTCTCTCACCTTTGATTACCATGTAGCAATGGTTGTCAGAAAGTCCTTCCTCTTGGTGTAGTTAATCACCAAGGAAATGTCACCAAGATTTAAAGATTTTATTGTACCCTTGTGTTTAGCATGCATGATATCAATTACAAAATAAAATACCACCTTTGGGATGTACTTCTCTGGAAATATCAACCAGTTGGAAAGACCCTAGGTGTTCCTAACAAAGAGAATCACAGGCTTAATATCTCTAATCTACAAGAAAAAGATAGATGCACTGTCCCTGTTTCCTGTGTCTTACAGGGTCCTTTTCCAAGACCTATCACTTGCCTTTTGAGCAATCAGGGACGAGATCTCTTACATATTCACAAATCAAATAGTCCTTCTAATACCAGAGCAAGAGATCTAAACCTGCTTTATCAGATTTATAAAGCAAAGTGGAAAAACAGTTTAATTAATCAGTGTCTCCCTCACCTCTGGAATAGATTTTCCATGCAGAAAAAGTAGGGTGATACACTATGTTTCTTCAAACAGAACCGTGACAATTGGATGTGTGTTCATAAATTGACTCTGTGCTTGACTAATCTAGCCTTCTTGAGAAGGTAAGTACAGCTTAGGGTTGGAACTGGAAACTTGTAACAGTTGCAAGACTCAGGTGCCTTGTACTTCCAATGACTGCCATGATTTCTATGACTTTTAAAATGAATAGTTTGCTAAGTCAATGTATCCCCAACCTATGAAATAAGTTAGCACTGTAGGTCAGTCAAAGAAGACAAATGGAAGGATATGCACATATTTACAGCAGGCTTATCATGCATTTTCAGGCTTGATTTGGGAAGTGAGCACGATTATGTGTTTGTAAAGGGTGGCAGGAACTTTTAAGTAAGACTACTTGAAGATATACACGATTAGGTGTCTTATAGCATGCGCCTAAAATGTTCTTATATTTCGGTGTTCATAAAAGTTCAGAGTCAAACAGTTAAATGAAATTTCTGATACCAGAATAAATATTTGTCTTGCTACATTGCTGAAAATACTCTTGCTTTTCCACTTAAAACTCCTTTTGTTCCTCTGTGGAACTGAAAAAGTCACCAGAATTTACAAATCTCATACATTCAGTTTCCATTGCTTCATGGCATGACTTAAGCAACAACATTAACTTAGCTGACTCCCATGACATTCCTTACTGGTTGTCATAACTGTCACAATGATTGTTCCTTCTCCTACATAGTTGCAAACTGCACCAAAATAATCTAGGGTTTAACACATATCTTCTCTGATACAAGTAATGGTAGCCTATACACCTTCTCTCGCAATACCAATGTCACAAAACGTGTCTATTGCATCATCTTCGTTTCCACCATGTCTGATTAGTGGAGTCTGTCTTTTCTTTCCAGTACTACTGTCAGTCACAAGTTTTTCCATGAGCCTTACCTTCTATTGTAGTCAGTCATTTCTGCACATGTTAAACCACCTCATCATTCAAATTATCAACACTGGTGCAAACCTTCCGTCTGTGACTTAATCTGCATCATGACAAGCTGCTGAACATGCAAAAATTCAATATCATCTACTAGTTCCAGTCTAGTTATATGTCTTCCAGCACTCCAAAATGTACCATAAACCAATCTTTACTTATTTTAAACCTCTTGTTATTTCTTGACATTAAATAACCTTAAATTATCATCTACAAAATATAGCTGTGGTTGCTAGATTTCATCTCAGTTGCCATCATCACACATTTCTTCATCCACATTCACTATTCCAGGCAATGTTTTATTTTTTTCTGCCATCATTTAAACATTAAGACCTTCATGCACTCTCATTTTCAGTTGCTCATGTCAAGTTACCTTTTTTATCCTCAGAAATAAACCTTTAATTATACTCTCTCTATGGCACAGAGAGATGGAGCCCTTACTGTTATCCAGATGACCAGAGATCGATTAGAGGTTTGGGCGCAAGTGGAGTCAGGAGGGGATGGATGGAAAATAGCAGCTTTGCTGGTTCAGCCATTCCAGGAGGGAGAGTTGGAGGGAGGGAGGGGGTTTCTGTCTGTGATAAAGACATATTTCCATTGGGGTCTATATCACTTCATCAAAGTGAATAACCATTGAATCCCTATTCATCAAACTTGATCCATCAAAAGTTAAAATCTTCCGAATGTTCATTTACACAATTTTTTTTCCCAGGGAAAAAATAGCTGGCTATCATTGTGAATTTGCCCTTTTCGAGTTGGTATATTTAGTTAGGGTTGATGTGGGGGGACCCCCCCCCCCACCTGGGTGAGTTTTAAA